>NC_086340.1:331399-333899 GCF_032445375.1 Bacillus rossius redtenbacheri | reverse complement strand
TCTTCATCATCATCATCATCTTCATCATCATCATCATCTTCATCATCATCATCTTCATCATCATCATCTTCATCATCATCATCATCTTCATCATCATCATCTTCATCATCATCATCTTCATCATCATCATCTTCATCATCATTTTCATCATCATCATCTTCATCATCATCATCTTCATCATCATCAGCTACATCATCATCTACATCATCATCTACATCATCATCATCTACATCATCATCATCTACATAATCATCATCTACATCATCATCATCTACATCATCATCATCTACATCATCATCATCTACATCATCATCATCTACATCATCATCATCTACATCATCATCATCTACATCATCATCTACATCATCATCTACATCATCATCATCTACAATATCATCTACATCATCATCTACATCATCATCTACATCATCATCTACATCATTATCTACATCATCATCGACATCATCTACATCATCATCTACATCATCTAGATCATCATCTACATCATCTACATCATCAACTACATCATCATCATCTACATCTACATCATATACATCAACATCATCATCTACATCTACATTATCATCTACATCATCATCATCATCTACATCATCTCCATCATCTACATCATCTTCATCATCTACATCATCTTCATCATCTACATCATCTACATCATCATCTACATCATCTACATCATCTACATCATCTACATCATCTACATCATCTACATCATCATCATCTACATCATAATCATCTCCATCATCTCCATCATCTCCATCATCTCCATCATCATCATCTTCATCATCATCATCTTCATCATCATCATCATCTTCATCATCATCATCATCTTCATCATCATCATCATCTTCATCATCTTCATCATCATCATCTTCATCATCATCATGTTCATCATCATCATCTTCATCATAATCTTCATCATCATCATCTTCATCATCTTCATCTTCATCATCTTCATCATCATCATCATCTCCATCATCTACATCATCTACATCATCTACATCATCTACATCATCTACATCATCTACGTCATCTACATCATCTACATCATCTCCATCATCTACATCATCTCCATCATCTACATCATCTCCATCATCTACATCTACATCATCTCCATCATCTCCATCATCTCCATCATCATCTTTATCATCATCTTCATCTACATCATCTTCATCTACATCATCTTCATCATCTACATCATCTTCATCATCTACATCATCTTCATCATCTACATCATCTACATCATCATCATCTACATCATCATCATCTCCATCATCTCCATCATCTCCATCATCTTCATCATCTACATCATCTTCATCATCTACATCATCTTCATCATCTACATCATCTACATCATCATCATCTACATCATCTACATCATCTACATCATCTACATCATCATCATCTCCATCATCTCAATCATCTCCATCATCTCCATCATCTCCATCATCTCCATCATCTCCATCATCTCCATCATCTCCATCATCTCCATCATCTACAATATCTCCATCATCTCCATCATCATCATCATCATCATCTTCATCATCATCATCATCTTCATCATCATCATCATCTTCAACACCATCATCATCTTAATCACCATCATCATCTTTTTTCATCATCATCATCATCATCATCTTCATCATCATCATCATCTTCATAATCATCATCATCATCATCTATATCATCATCTACATCATCATCATCTACATCATCATCTACATCATCATCATCTACATCATCATCATCTACATCATCATCTATATCATCATCATCTACATCATCATCATCATATACATCATCATCATCTACATCATCATCATCTACATCATCATCATCTACATCATCATCATCTACATCATCATCATCTACATCATCATCATCTACATCATCATCTACATCATCATCATCTACATCATCATCAACATTATCATCATCTACATCATCATCATCTACATCATCATCATCTACATCATCATCATCTACATCATCATCATCTACATCATCTACATCATCATCATCTACATCATCATCTACATCATCATCATCTACATCATCATCTACATCATCATCTACATCATCATCTACATCATCATCTAAATTTTCATCATCTACATCATCTACATCATCATCTACATAATCTACATCATCATCTACATCATAATCATCTACATCATCATCATCATCTACATCATCATCATCATCTACATCATCATCATCATCTACATCATCATCATCTACATCATCATCATCATCTACATTATCATCATCTACATAATCATCTACATAATCATCTACATCATCATCATCATCTACATCATAATCATCATCTACATCATCATCATCTATATCTTCATCTTCATCATCATCTTCATCTTCATCTTCATCATCTTCATCTTCATCATTTTCATCTTCATCATCTTCATCTTCATCATCATCTTCATCTTCATTATCATCTTCATCTTCATCATTATCTTCATCA
>NC_086340.1:323899-326399 GCF_032445375.1 Bacillus rossius redtenbacheri | reverse complement strand
CATCATCTTCATCATCATTTTCATCATCATCATCATCTTCTTCTTCATCATCCTCATCTACATCATCATCTACATCATCTACATCATCATCTACATCATCATCTACATCATCATCATCTACATCATCATCTACATCATCATCATCTACATCATCATCATCTACATCATCATCATCTACATCCTCATCATCTACATCATCATCTACATCATCATCATCTACATCATCATCTACATCATCATCTACATCATCATCTACATCATCATCTACATTATCATCTACATCATCATCATCTACATCATCATCTACATCATCATCATCTACATCATCTACATCATCATCTACATCATCTACATCATCATCAACATCATCTACATCATCATCTACATCATCTACATCATCATCTACATCATCTACATCATCATCTACATCATCATCATCTACATCATCATCATCTACATCTACATCATCTACATATACATCATCATCTACATCTACATCATCATCTACATCTACATCATCATCTACATCATCTTCATCATCTACATCATCTTCATCATCTACATCATCTTCATCATCTTCATCATCTACATCATCTTCATCATCTACATCATCTACATCATCATCATCTACATCATCATCATCTCCATCATCTCCATCATCTCCATCATCTCCATCATCTTCATCATCTACATCATCTTCATCATCTACATCATCTTCATCATCTACATCATCTACATCATCTACATCATCATCATCTACATCATCTACATCATCTACATCATCTACATCATCATCATCTCCATCATCTCAATCATCTCCATCATCTCCATTATCTCCATCATCTCCATCATCTCCATCATCTCCATCATCTCCATCATCTACAATATCTCCATCATCTCCATCATCATCATCATCATCATCATCATCTTCATCATCATCATCATCTTCATCATCATCATCATCTTCAACACCATCATCATCTTAATCACCATCATCATCTTTTTTCATCATCATCATCATCATCATCATCTTCATCATCATCATCATCTTCATAATCATCATCATCATCATCTACATCATCATCTACATCATCATCATCTACATCATCATCTACATCATCATCATCTACATCATCATCATCTACATCATCATCATCTACATCATCATCATCTACATCATCATCTATATCATCATCATCTACATCATCATCATCATATACATCATCATCTACATCATCATCATCTACATCATCATCATCTACATCATCATCATCTACATCATCATCATCTACATCATCATCATCTACATCATCATCTACATCATCATCATCTACATCATCATCAACATTATCATCATCTACATCATCATCTACATCATCATCATCTACATCATCATCATCTACATCATCATCATCTACATCATCTACATCATCATCATCTACATCATCATCTACATCATCATCATCTACATCATCATCTACATCATCATCTACATCATCATCTACATCATCATCTAAATTATCATCATCTACATCATCTACATCATCATCTACATAATCTACATCATCATCTACATCATAATCATCTACATCATCATCATCATCTACATCATCATCATCATCTACATCATCATCATAATCTACATCATCATCATCTACATCATCATCATCTACATTATCATCATCTACATAATCATCTACATAATCATCTACATCATCATCATCATCTACATCATAATCATCATCTACATCATCATCATCTATATCTTCATCTTCATCATCATCTTCATCTTCATCTTCATCATCTTCATCTTCATCATTTTCATCTTCATCATCTTCATCTTCATCATCATCTTCATCTTCATTATCATCTTCATCTTCATCATTATCTTCATCATCATCATCTTCATCTACATCATCATCTTCATCATCATCATCTTCATCATCATCTTCATCATCATCTTCATCATCATCATCATCATCTTCATCATCATCATCATCATCTTCATCAGTATCTTCATCATCATCTTCATCATCATCATCTTCATCAGCATCATCTTCATCATCATCATCTTCATCATCATCTTCATCATCATCATCTTTATCATCATCTTCATCATCATCTTCATCATCATCATCTACATCATCATCATCTACATCATCATCATCATCTACATCATCATCATCTACATCATCATCATCATCTACATCATCATCATCATCTACATCATCATCATCATCTACATTATCATCATCTACATAATCATCTACATAATCATCTACATCATCATCATCATCATCTACATCATGATCATCATCATCTACATCATAATCATCATCATCTACATCATCATCATCTACATCTACATCATCATCATCTACATCTACATCATCATCATCATCTACATCATCATCATCATCATCTACATCATATACATCATCTACATCATCTACATTATCTACATCATCTCCATCATCTACATCATCTACATCATCTCCAT
>NC_086340.1:316399-321399 GCF_032445375.1 Bacillus rossius redtenbacheri | reverse complement strand
AGGGCGTGAGGCGTGGCCACTATAAAATATCAAAATTTACTGACTGCCCTAATACCAAAAATCAAACAAGACAATCAATATAAATATATAAAAAAACTACAAAAATAATACTGAAGTACAAACAAATTATTTAAATAAAGTTCTTAAACTCTCAATCAACGGTTTAGTCTTTCTTCAGATGTTCGTTGCTAAAGACTTGCCAAAAAAACAAAGTTAATATCCTAGGCGTGCGCTGGCTTTCCTGACCTTCCTCACCAACTCCAGAGTCTAATGCCACGCCGGGCCATAGGTACGAATTCACAAAGGCGTGAACGATGACCAAAAAAAAATTATCTTATTTTTTTTTTTTTTAAGGGAAATGTAGCAAAAACACTTCACGTAACATAACCATGTTACCACAGAAGTATTTATCATCAGCTTCAAACAAAGTCTTACTTCTTTATTAACTTGCCAATGATTTTATAAAAACGTAGAATGGCCGCACCAACCAACATCAGGCTGCGCATGTAGTCCAATACCGATCGCATACATTTAATAATACTGCACAAGCTGATATATTAGCCAAATGCCAACTTTACGTATGCAAATTCCGATGACAAAGTCTCAAAAACAAATTGCAAAATGTTCGTTTCTTCCAAACTTATACTTTTATTGCAACTACAGGCAAACGGGCGACCTTATTAAAAAAATCCCACACTGGAACAACGTGTGAAACAAATGGGCCTCTTCACCAAACAGGCTAATAAAAGTTCCGTCCAAATAAAATTTAGTATGGGAAAATACACAGTTCACTAGGTTTGCCAAAAACCAGTGCAGCACCACGAGGGTAAAAATCAAAATCGCGGCCTCTCTTTACCTTGATTTCTTCTGTACCACAGGGCAATCCATTTGCCCTGTCACCCATCGTGGAGCCTCCAACCCAATACTCTTCGTCGCCCGTTGCCGTCCGGCATACCAGTCCGCGCCGTCACATGGCTCTGTCCTCGACGGTCGCTCGGCACCAACTCACTCGCCGGCCCAGCTGATTTTTTCTTCCCGGCAAGCCGAATGTCTGACGTCATCCGCCAACCGCCGGGCGCTCACCAAGTGGTATTTACGTGAAACACAATCGATATTCTTAAACTCATAATCGATAGCTACCAAACTGCGTATAACTAATTAACAGAAACAAATATAATTAAAAAAATTTACAGATAAATTAACATTTATTAAAAAAGCGTAAAAATACGTGAAATAAAAAACCATATAAAACTAGAGACCAGCAACAAAAATAAATTACAAGTAAAAATGTGGCCCTGCCGGCCACAACCTCCGCCTTGAACAAAAAAAAAATTTAAACAGCAACCTTAAAAAACTAAAACGTCAAAAAAAAAACCTTGGACTTGGAGACAAAGTATTCTCAAAAACTTCTAATCCAACAAACCAGCCCAAACTCAAACAAACAAACCTGCAACAAGGAAAACTTGCCTCCAAAGCCTCAGTCAAAATTTCAACGCTCAAAAAAAAAAAAAAAACAAGAGAAGGATTTTCCAACAAGTAACGGAAAAGACAAACTAAACTCACAAACCGAACAAACGGGATCTAAGTATGCCAAAACAAACAAACAAGCTCCAAAGTCAAGTCCGAAACGTATTAAACAAAACCTTCTCTCTTAAAACAAAAAAAAACAAAAACTAAAGACCACTATAATTCCTGGTGCTGTTCTTGCTCCCGCTTCTTTTTAAAGCAAACTTTTTCTGAATGACCATTTTTGCCACAAAAACCACAAACAAATTTATTAACCTTCGAAACCGAGCAATCCTTAGCAAAATGCCCTACCTTATTACACTTAAAACAAGTCTTATCAATTATTTCATTACCCGGCGTTTTAAAACAAACCGGTTTAAAATTGATTTTGCCTTTACACTTATCGAATTCACATTTAGCGTAAAAAATATTATCTACCTGGATAGCCCAAGTGTTGAGTTCCTCCACACTATTAGGTCTGCCAATAAATGCGCATTCGTGTCTGATGGCAGGATTTAGATTTTCCAAAATAATAGCTACAAAACGGTGATCATCTAACTGCAGACCAAATACATTAACGTGATTTCTAATATCCTGTATAAATTCTAAGGTGCTTTCATTTTCCCGTTGAAAACGGAAAATCAATTCCTTAATTAGATCGTCCTTCACCCTCTTAGGGCACAAATATTCCCACAAATTCTCTTTCACTACCGACCATCCAACAGACTTATTTATACCTGACGTAATCACGTCTCTAGCGATCCCGCTACATTTAGTCGAAATACACCTTAACAATTCTTGCTCATTTTGTAAACAACAATTAGTTTTCAAACTATCTACCCCCAAGCAAAACTTTATTAAATCTCTTGGCCCACCGGAGCATAAAGATGGCAACCTATCCAGTTCCTTAAAAAGCAATTTACTTTGCATAGCAGTATTCAATGAATTTACTTGGCTGATCTCCGAATTCTCCACATTTTCCTCAACAGGTTTTTTCCTCCCTTCTTTAATGTGGGTACTTAATTTCCTGCGTAAGGTATCAATGTCATCCTCCAGACCACTCTCTACTCCCGCTGCTTGCAAATTAGCGTAAACCTGTTCTTTGGGAAGGTTATAAATCCAAGAAACTGCCATTATTAAAAAAATCAAAAAAGTCAGCAAAATCGCAAAAGTCCAAAGTCTCTGCCCAGCAGAGTGGCGCAGGTTGAAACCCTTCTTCCTCCTTAATTGGAAGAGGGGTTGCGTCCCCGACTCACTCTGGGCGCGAAGGGAAAAAATAAATATTAAAACCAGGCATAAAAAGCTAAACAATATAAATTCCCCACACCACTGCCCAGGGGTCAGGCCAAAAAATTTAAAGGATATAATAGCAGAGTAACCATTAAACAAACAAGAGGCAAGACTTTGGACGTATGTTATTAAAAAATAGAAATTTGCAAAAATAATTTTTACTATACATAACCATACAAGCTTAGTTACAAAAGCTGACGTTAATAATGGCAGCATCTTATCCCCATTTGCGATACTAACAATAACCTTTAAAAAATCGTAAAAATATAAATACTGATAACAAGTATAAAAATATATAAGGGCGTGAGGCGTGGCCACTATAAAATATCAAAATTTACTGACTGCCCTAATACCAAAAATCAAACAAGACAATCAATATAAATATATAAAAAAACTACAAAAATAATACTGAAGTACAAACAAATTATTTAAATAAAGTTCTTAAACTCTCAATCAACGGTTTAGTCTTTCTTCAGATGTTCGTTGCTAAAGACTTGCCAAAAAAACAAAGTTAATATCCTAGGCGTGCGCTGGCTTTCCTGACCTTCCTCACCAACTCCAGAGTCTAATGCCACGCCGGGCCATAGGTACGAATTCACAAAGGCGTGAACGATGACCAAAAAAAAATTATCTTATTTTTTTTTTTTTTAAGGGAAATGTAGCAAAAACACTTCACGTAACATAACCATGTTACCACAGAAGTATTTATCATCAGCTTCAAACAAAGTCTTACTTCTTTATTAACTTGCCAATGATTTTATAAAAACGTAGAATGGCCGCACCAACCAACATCAGGCTGCGCATGTAGTCCAATACCGATCGCATACATTTAATAATACTGCACAAGCTGATATATTAGCCAAATGCCAACTTTACGTATGCAAATTCCGATGACAAAGTCTCAAAAACAAATTGCAAAATGTTCGTTTCTTCCAAACTTATACTTTTATTGCAACTACAGGCAAACGGGCGACCTTATTAAAAAAATCCCACACTGGAACAACGTGTGAAACAAATGGGCCTCTTCACCAAACAGGCTAATAAAAGTTCCGTCCAAATAAAATTTAGTATGGGAAAATACACAGTTCACTAGGTTTGCCAAAAACCAGTGCAGCACCACGAGGGTAAAAATCAAAATCGCGGCCTCTCTTTACCTTGATTTCTTCTGTACCACAGGGCAATCCATTTGCCCTGTCACCCATCGTGGAGCCTCCAACCCAATACTCTTCGTCGCCCGTTGCCGTCCGGCATACCAGTCCGCGCCGTCACATGGCTCTGTCCTCGACGGTCGCTCGGCACCAACTCACTCGCCGGCCCAGCTGATTTTTTCTTCCCGGCAAGCCGAATGTCTGACGTCATCCGCCAACCGCCGGGCGCTCACCAAGTGGTATTTACGTGAAACACAATCGATATTCTTAAACTCATAATCGATAGCTACCAAACTGCGTATAACTAATTAACAGAAACAAATATAATTAAAAAAATTTACAGATAAATTAACATTTATTAAAAAAGCGTAAAAATACGTGAAATAAAAAACCATATAAAACTAGAGACCAGCAACAAAAATAAATTACAAGTAAAAATGTGGCCCTGCCGGCCACAACATCATCATCTACATCATCATCATCATCTACATCAACATCATTTACATCTACATCATCTACATCTACATCATCATCTACATCTACATCATCATCTACATCATCTTAATCATCTAAATCATCTTCATCATCTACATCATCTTCATCAACTACATCATCTTCATCATCTACATCATCTACATCATCATCTACATCATCATCATCTACATCATCTACATCATCTACATCATCTACATCATCTACATCATCTACATCATCATCATCTACATTATCATCATCTCCATCATCTCCATCATCTACATCATCATATACATCATCATCATCATCTACATCATCATCTTCATCATCATCATCTACATCATCATCATCTACATCATCATCTACATCATCATCATCTACATCATCATCATCTACATCATCATCTACATCATCATCTACATCATCATCATCTACATCATCATCATCTACATCATCATCATCTACATCATCATCTACATCATCATCTACATCATCATCATCTACATCATCATCATCTACATCATCATCTACATCATCATCTACATCATCATTATCTACATCATCATCTACATCATCATCTAC
>NC_086340.1:308899-313899 GCF_032445375.1 Bacillus rossius redtenbacheri | reverse complement strand
ATCTACATCATCTTCATCATCTACATCATCATCTACATCATCATCTACATCATCTACATCATCTACATCATCATCATCTACATCATAATCATCTCCATCATCTCCATCATCTCCATCATCTCCATCATCTCCATCATCATCATCATCTTCATCATCATCATCTTCATCATCATCATCATCTTCATCATCATCATCATCATCATCTTCATCATCATCATCATCATCTTCATCATCATCATGTTCATCATCATCATCTTCATCATCATCATCTTCATCATCATCATCTATATCATCTTCATCATCATCATCTTCATCATCATCATCATCTCCATCATCTACATCATCTACATCATCTACATCATCTACATCATCTACATCATCTACATCATCTACATCATCTCCATCATCTACATCATTTCCATCATCTACATCATCTCCATCATCTACATCTACATCATCTCCATCATCTCCATCATCTCCATCATCATCTTTATCATCATCTTCATCTACATCATCTTCATCTACATCATCTTCAACATCTACATCATCTTCATCATCTACATCATCTACATCATCATCATCTACATCATCTACATCATCTACATCATCTACATCATCATCTACATCATCATCATCTCCATCATCTCCATCATCTCCATCATCTCCATCATCTCCATTATCTCCATCATCTACATCATCTCCATCATCATCATCTTCATCATCATCATCTTCATCATCATCTTCATCATCATCATCTTCATCATCATCATCATCATCTTCATCATCATCTTCATCATCATCATCATCTTCATCATCATCATCTTCATCATCATCATCTCCATCATCTCCATCATCTCCATCATCTCCATCATCTTCATCATCTACATCATCTTCATCATCTACATCATCTACATTATCTACATCATCTACATCATCTACATCATCTCCATCATCTACATCATCTACATCATCTACATCATCTCCATCATCTCCAATATCTCCATCATCTCCATCATCTCCATCATCTCCATCATCTCCATCATCTCCATCATCTCCATCATCATCATAATCATCATCTTCATCATCATCATCATCATCATCATCATCATCATCATCATCATCTTCATCATCATCATGTTCATCATCATCATCTTCATCATCATCTTCATCATCATCATGTTCATCATCATCTTCATCATCTTCATCATCATCATCATCTTCATCATCATCATCTTCATCATCATCATCTTCATCATCATCATCTCCATCATCTCCATCATCTACATCATCTACATCATCTACATCATCTACATCATCTACATCTCCATAATCTACATCATCTCCATCATCTCCATCATCTCCTACATCATCTTAATCATCATCTTCATCATCATCATCTTCATCTACATCATCTACATCTACATCATCTTCATCATCTACATCATCTTCATCATCTACATCATCTTCATCATCTACATCATCTACATCGTCATCATCTACATCATATACATCATCTACATCATTTACATCATCATCATCTCCATCATCTCCATCATCTCCATCATCTCCATCATCTCCATCATCTCCATCATCTCCATCAACTCCATCGTCTCCATCATCTCCATCATCTACATCATCTCCATCATCTCCATCATCATCATCTTCATCATCATCTTCATCTTCATCATCTTCGTCTTCATCATCTTCATCATTATCATCATCTTCATCACCAGCATCATCTTCATCACCATAATCATCTTCATCATCATCATCATCATCATCATCTTCATCATCATCATCTTCATCATCATCATCTTCATCATCATCATCTTCATCATCATCATCTTCATCATCATCATCATCATCTTCATCATCATCATCTTCATCATCATCATCATCTTCATCATCATCATCTTCATCATCATCATCTTCATCATCATTTTCATCATCATCATCTTCATCATCATCATCTTCATCATCATCTTCATCATCATCAGCTACATCATCATCTACATCATCATCTACATCATCATCATCTACATCATCATCATCTACATCATCATCATCTACATCATCATTATCTACATCATCATCTACATCATCATCTACATCATCATCATCTACATCATCATCTACATCATCATCTACATCATCATCATCTACATCATTATCTACATCAACATCTACATCATCTACATCATCATCTACATCATCTAGATCATCATCTACATCATCTACATCATCAACTACATCATCATCATCATCTACATCTACATCATCTACATCTACATCATCATCTACATCATCATCTACATCTACATCATCATCTACATCATCTTCATCATCTACATCATCTTCATCATCTACATCATCTTCATCATCTACATCATCTTCATCATCTACATCATCTACATCATCATCTACATCATCATCATCTACATCATCTACATCATCTACATCATCATCATCTACATCATCATCATCTACATCATCATCATCTACATCATCATCATCTACATCATCATCTACATCATCATCATCTACATCATCATCATCTACATCATCATCTACATCATCATCTACATCATCATCTACATCATCATCTACATCATCATCTACATTATCATCATCTACATCATCTACATCATCATCTACATAATCTACATCATCATCTACATCATAATCATCTACATCATCATCATCATCTACATCATAATCATCATCATCATCTTCATCTTCATCATCTTCATCATCATCTTCATCATCATCTTCATCATCATCATCATCTTCATCATCATCTTCATTATCATCATCTTCATCATCATCTTCATCATCATCTTCATTATCATCATCTTCATCATCATATTCATCATCATCTTCATCATCATCTTCATCATCTTCATTATCATCATCTACATCATCATCATCTACATCATCATCATCATCTACATCATCATCATCATCTACATTATCATCATCATCTACATCATCATCATAATCATCTACATCATCATCATCTACATCATGATCATCATCATCTACATCATCATCATCTACATCTACATAATCATCATCTACAACTACATCTACATCATCATCATCTACATCATTATCATCATCTACATCATCATCATCTACATCATCATCATCATCTACATTATCAACTTCTACATAATCATCTACATAATCATCTACATCATCATCATCATCTACATCATGATCATCATCATCTACATCATAATCATCATCATCTACATCATAATCATCATCATCTACATCATAATCATCATCATCTACATCATCATCATCTACATCTACATCATCATCATCTACATCTACATCATCATCATCATCATCTACATCATCTACATCATCTACATCATCTACATCATCTACATCATCTACATCATCTCCATCATCTACATCATCTACATCATCTCCATCATTACATCATCTCCATCTACATCATCATCTACATCATCATCTACATCATCATCAACATCATCATCTTCATCATCATCATCATCTTCATCATCATCATCTTCATCATCATCATCTTCATCATCATCATGTTCATTATAATCATCTTCATCATCATCATCTTCATCATCATCATCTTCATTATCATCATCTTCATCATCATCATCTTCATCATCATCATCATCTCCATCATCTACATCATCTACATCATCTACATCATCTACATCATCTACATCATATATATCATCTATATCATCTACATCATCTCCATCATCTACATCATCTACATCATCTCCATCATCTCCATCATCTGCTACATCATCTTCATCATCATCATCATCTTCATCTACATCATCTTCATCTACATCATCTTCATCATCTACATCATCTTCATCTTCTACATCATCTTCATCATCTACATCATCTACATCATCTACATCATCTCCATCATTACATCATCTCCATCTACATCATCATCTACATCATCATCAACATCATCATCTTCATCATCATCATCATCTTCATCATCATCATCTTCATCATCATCATGTTCATTATAATCATCTTCATCATCATCATCTTCATCATCATCATCTTCATTATCATCATCTACATCATCTACATCATCTCCATCATCTCCATCATCTGCTACATCATCTTCATCATCATCATCATCTTCATCTACATCATCTTCATCTACATCATCTTCATCATCTACATCATCTTCATCATCTACATCATCTTCATCATCTACATCATCTCCATCTTCTACATCATCTTCATCATCTACATCATCTACATCATCATCATCTACATCATCTACATCATCTACATCATCTACATCATCATCATCATCTCCATCATCTCCATCATCTCCATCATCTCCATAATCTCCATCATCTACATCATCTCCATCATCTCCATCATCATCATCTTCATCATCATCATCTTCATCATCATCATCTTCATCACCATCATCATCTTCATCACCAGCATCATCTTCATCACCATCATCATCTTCATCATCATCATCTTCATCATCATCATCATCTTTATCATCATCATCATCTTCATCATCATCATCATCTTCATCATCTTCATCATCATCATCTTCTTCATCATCATCTTCTTCATCATCATCATCTTCATCATCATCTTCATCAACATCATCTTCATCATCATCATCTTCATCATCATCATCATCTTTATCATCATCATCATCTTCATCATCATCATCTTCATCATCATTTTCATCATCATCTTCATCATCATCATCTTTATCATCATCTTCATCATCATCATCTACATCATCATCTACATCATCATCATCTACATCATCATCATCAACATCATCATCTACATCATCATCATCTACATCATCATCATCTACATCATCATCATCTACATCATCATCTACATCATCATCTACAACATCATCATCTACATCATCATCTACATCATCATCATCTACATCATCATCTACATCATCATCTACATCATCATCATCTACATCATCATCT
>NC_086339.1:53831794-54081794 GCF_032445375.1 Bacillus rossius redtenbacheri | reverse complement strand
ATCAGTTTCAAATGATGCAACCTACTAAAACTAAACATGAAACTTTATTTTTGGTCAAAAATGGGGGTACCGGTACTAACCGATGTACGATGTGCAAAAATATTTGTACCTTGTCTTTTTTTAATTTTGTGTAGTAAAGGTTTTTAAAATTTTTTGTAGTCACTTAGCAATTTGCCATAGCAGTAAATCATTGAACACACGTTTTGGAGGACATGGTCAGATTCCAGTCCTCTAACTTGATTTAGGTTTCCCAGTGCTTCCAGAAACCTCTCCAGGATGTAGGCTTTTGTGAATCCTCTTTTTGTTTATTCCAATTTTGAATAATATATTAAATTATTTAATAATATAGAATATTTACGAATCAAATTAAAAAATACAGTGATATTTTTTTACACACTTCACAAACACAAAATACAGTAGAAATAACTATATACAGAAGGAACTACAATAGAGTGGTGTAAAATGAAAGAAAATAAAAAAACTGCAATGCTTTTTCTTAAAGCGAGAAAATTTTAAGTTGTTTGAAAGTTGTGTTGTCAATCGACTGATTATATAAATAAAAATATAGCATATTTTATAGTGTCTTTATTGTAGTCACAAATTATTTTGAAACCAAAATATAGCACGTATGTACTATGCTGCCAGAGAAATAATTTAAATTTCTTAGTAAATCTTCATAGCTTCATACATGTTAACCTCTTCTCATTTTAAATATCTTTTTAATGAGTCCCACTTTCTGTATGTATTGTCGCGGGGGGGGGGGGGGGGGGGTCGATCGGTCGGTTTTACGGTGGATTGCTAGTGGGCGCCACCACGTGGTACGGCACGTGGACCCGGTGAGACTCCTAACTCAGGGCGTGACGTCGCCCATGTGAGACGTGATATCCCCCCTTGAAAACATCTAGCACTAATTCCTGCCCGCTCTCAGCGTCGGGCACGCTTTTCCCTACGAAGTGGGCTCTCAGGCGTCCCACACGCCGTCACTCTCCATGTGGTCACACAGATAGAAAATAAAAGAATAATACGTGAAATTCACACACCTGATTTATTCCACTAATTCCGCTCACACTCGTACACGGTTGAAACTATACAAAACGCCCGCAGCACGAATCGGTTTATAGGTGATGAGCCACCACGTGGTCACATGTTAAATTACGTAATACGAGGAAAAAGACAGAGACTGGTCGTAAACTAATTAATGAAATAGTCCCCCGACCGAGAGTAGCTCCGAGGACTAAAAGAAAGTGATTGAGACGAAATTAAAGTTAACAGAATTAATTGGCAGAGAATACAAGCGGTGAGGTCCCCGAAGTGCTGATGCGTCTGCTCTCGGTCGTTGATGGCGGAAGACTGCCGGTGAGGTCATGGCTCGCTCGACTAACATGGCGTCCTCCCGCCGAAACAATTGCCGTTAAAAGATATTAGCGAATTCGTGCCACGGGAAACTAAATTAACATGACAAGATTGCATTGAAAATTATGTAACAATTTTTGAATGAAGAGAAAAGATTGTACAAATAATAATTATTAAGATTGAAACGTAATTATTGCCTGGCTTCGGGTTTCCTCGGGAATGTCCGGAAACGCTATGATATTTTAATACATTATTTAAAAATGAAAGTACATAAAACCCTCCCGGCTGATCTGCCGTCACGTTGCACTTAGGGAATATAAAAACAAACAACACAATTATATATACTTATGTTTTTAGGGGTGCGGCGCACTGGCTTGACAGCGCCCTCTTGCCGGGCGAGCACACACGCACGCCCACGTACGCACGGGTAGGCGGGAGGTTTGAATGGAGGGTGGGTGGTGTTTGGGCGGTGGCATATCGGACTTACAGGGGCCGTAGGCCCGGACGATGTCAGTATTGATAATGAATAGGAACAAGACAATATGGTGAACCACAGTAAAACTGAAATAACACCAACAAGTCTGTCAGTACAACATAACTCTTAAATACAAGTTACTACACCTTAATACACCAAAATGCAGCTAAAATCATTAAATTAATCAGCTTTTTTAATCAGAACTTACCTCATATTACAAAAGCATAATATTTTAATATATTGAATTCAATTAATGTAGTTTATTTACCATTAAGTTTGCACTAAAATGTATTTAATTAAAAGGTTGGTGAATTATTATTTTTTATCTGGCAACTCATTTTTACATTACGACATTGGTGCTTTTTTCACGCACATCAATACCTGCAGTTTATTTTTATTGTTCTGAGTTGTTAGAAATCCTTATTACAAATTATGTTGTAAAAGTGAAGCGAGTATCAGTTAATTTTACACTTTTGTACATATTGTGAATCATTTAAATGTTATATTTCTTGAATAATGTGATATTATTACATAAAAAATTTAAACTATAATGATAATCTTCTATTTTATAAATGAAACTAGCCTTAAAATAAAACTGTAAAATCTTGTCTCCAGTAAGGAATAATCCAATTTCAAATATTTAATCCAGTAGCAAATTATTCAGGAATACAGAATAACTTTGCAATACTGGCACATCCCTCAAAGACAGTCCTTGGCAATAGACGGTGGCTGTGACTCAGTTGCAGGACCACCTGTTGTGCAGTCGCAGCGACCAGGCCCTGCCTGCGACCACGGAGCAGATCCTCCGCAAGCGAGCGCCCTCGGAACTCCCGCGTGGCCCGGCAGCGAGCTGTCTCCTGGCAACAGATGCCGAGTGAGTGCTGTGTGTGTGTGGCTGCTGTCTCGCGTACCACTCCAAAACTGCGTGATGTGCCACACGTCGGTACAATACCAAGAATAGTTACAAAGTACCTTACTTCAAACCATTAAAAAGTATACTTCCAGATCCCTACATGAAGTTTTACATTTATCATCAATTCATTATTAAGTATGAATAATTGGTGTTTTCAGGTGCATTATGATGGAATTTCACTGTAACTGAAATTTCACTGTGATTTTGTCTGTTTAAAGGTTATAAAAAAAAATTTGAATGGATTTTTAGGCTATTATTATTAAAGAATGATTCCACTATTCTTGCCAATAAAAAAATATATATATTAAAACCAAAACATATTTGCATTAAAATTTTTATGTATTGAATATATTCAAAATGTTTGGATTTTCCAATATTACATTACCAACAGTTTACAAATTTTTGCCTAAATATTAGGGTCTTAATGATTTCAAAAGATATGCCACACTAGTAGCATGTAAAGCTTAAAATTTTTTACCTTATTCCTTAAATTATTTAAAGAACTAGTATATTGGTAAACATCTTCATAGATCAAGTGCTCAGTCTTTGTGATAATATAATAGTCTGGTCGCCAACCCATTATACCTGGAAATGTTGGAGGACAAAGATATTTTGGCTGATTCTTATTCAGCTTTTCCGCTGATTACGAATCTGCTGGGTGCCACTTTGTCACCCTTGGGCAATCGCCGCCATTTTGAAAAAATGGCACCCGAAAAGACGTTTTTGATCATATTTAATTAACCGTTGGTCTTACGTAAATTTCTGTAGTTAGATGAAATGAAGATTGTAAAATTCTTCACAAAAATGACGTATTCAATATTTTTGATAAACTTTACGGTTTTATCGCAATGAGAGAAATTAATGTTGCAATTTAAACATTTTTTTCTTTTATTCGACCTGAAATACTAAAATAATGTCCCAAGCTGTTAAGTCTTCTCGTTTTATTATTATATATTATGTTGTAAATGATATCTAGAAAAATGTTTTAGCAAATTACAATTTGAACATTTTTTATTATGCTTATTATGATCACACTACCACATTCGCCTATATTTAATTAAATGTCATCGAAACTACATTTAAATAACCAAAATTTCCCTCAAAAATTAATTTTTATAATATAAATTGTTGTTATAATAGGTTAGTTTGTAATTTACACACGTATCATATGAATAAAAGTTTATATTTTAAAGTGTGTAACAAACAATAACACATGTTTATGTTTATATAAAATGATATACAGTTCCTCGGAGCATTTAGATGTCACAGTATTTGAATGTTATATCTTCCTCTTGATTGTGATCATTTAAATTTCTTGTATGGAGGTTGAAACACTCTTTGCCATAGCACTTACAAAATAAAGTACATGGCAATTTTCCGGCACAAGTACATCTGATGGAAGAGCAAGGTTTCTCTGAACAATTGCATTTGATAACATTCAGGATGTCTGCTGGAGCAACTGCCACCTCTTCAGGCAATGCAACAGGCTTCAGGCTCTTCATTGTGCCATCTCTTGCCCAACCATAGTTTGTGGGGTCGATGTCGGGAGGATCTGGATCTTCAGCTGAATACCAGTGCATGACTTGCAGATGAGCCCGTTTTACATTCTCAACGAAAGCCTCCGTTGTAGGAGGTAGTGATCTTAGAGGTGGAGCAACGTTCCTAGCACTCCCAGTTCTTCTTGACCACACCACAACGCGAGCTTCGGACATTGTCGTCACATTTCTGGCTCCGTAGCATACTGCTATTAATTTGGTTGCCTCTTTTACAATGTCCTCCATTTTAGATTCTACTTTGCCCACGTTCTCTAAATTCGTCTGACTTCACTTGTCTGAGAATGGTGGCCTTACCCAAGCCATACAGATAAGCAACACTATCGCATCCTGATATCGCATGAGCGCATTATATTTTAGAAACTATTGGTAAATGGTTGCCAACTGTATCTCTTATGTCAATTGTTTTTCTCATGGCTTGTAGATGTCTAGTAGACTTCGCATGTCATATTCAATTTTTGTTAGTAGTAACAGAGAAGCTAGAACACATCTGTATCATCAGAAACTACGATTCTTCTCTTCACATTGGTCGACTTTACAACGTTGATTAATTGATGCAGCTTCTTCATGAGTTGATTTTAAATAGACCTCTGGCGTGATAAGGCCTTCCATTATTTTATTGGTATTGAATCTCTAATCGTTGCAACCAATTTATGGCTTGGTTTTGAATCTTTACAATTTGCCACTAGTACCTGGCAAACTAGGCCAATCACTTGGACTTTATTTTCGGTATTGTTTGGAGGAAGACTCATAGTCAAGTGAAGCTGGAAATTTCTACAGACTCCATTCTTTCTTGATTGTCTGGTTGCAGACTTTATGCTGTAATCAAAATACCTATCAAATACAATATACACATCACTTTGTACAATGAACTGGATCACATACTTATAAACATTATTAGCTAGATCAAATACAGTGCCTGAAGATGGCCAGTGGACGACCCAAAGTATAGCACACCCATCGATGACTGTTACATCGGGAGAAGCTATCAATCTTGAAAGAGCCATGGAAGCCAGTTTTTCTTTTAGCACACTTTTTACTGCTTGTAACTGGCGCGAGCTCGTAACACAAAACTTTGTCAATCGATAGATGACGTAATAAGACCAATGCACTGACTGGGCTGTATATGAGAGCAGTATCAAATACAAATGTATCACCAACTTTTACACTGCTTTTTATGGTTTGCATCGTAACCACTGTTTGTTTCAAAGGTGCATGAAATCCGCCTGGTAATGTTTTTTTTTAAATCTGTTAATCCAAGACTACCTAATTTGATAGCTTTCTCCACATTCACCTTTTCCATTGCAATTGAACCAGTTACAATGTTAACTAGACCATTTAGGTGTTCATTTGGATTCAGAGGATTAATGCATGTTTGTAGTTTATCATGTATTTTCTGTCGATCTTCCATATCCGACTTTATTCTAGATTTACTTTCTTCCTTGTGATGATTTGCGTGAAGTGTTACACTTTTGTCATTTAAATCACAAAGATCTTTCACCAATTTGCTACTTGTATGGAGGCTGAGAGCCCAAGTATTGATTGTTTTGGGCTGCGTTGTTATCCCTATTAGTCCTCCTGGTCCTTTTCCATACCGCATGAAGGTTGTTTCTATAAACATGTCCGACCACATTGGGTACACGTCGTTTGTCCTAAAGCGTTTATCCTAATTTCGTTTGTCCTAAAAATTAGGACAAACGACGTTAGGACAAATGACTTTAGGACAAACGAAATTAGGACAAACGACGGAATAGCTTCAAAATATTTTTACTCTGAGTTTTAGGACAAACCACTTTAGGACAAACGACATTAGGACAAACGACTTTAGGAGAAACGACTTTAGGACAAACGACTTTTAGGACAAACGACGGTTCCAGTATCGATAAATCCTTACTCTGAGTTTTAGGACAAACGACTTTAGGACAAACGACATTAGGACAAACGACTTTAGGACAAACCACATTAGGACAAACGACTTTAGGACAAACCACATTAGGACAAACGACTTTAGGACAAACGACTTTAGGACAAACGACTTTAGGACAAATGACTTTAGGACAAACATCTTTAGGACAAACAAACTTTTAGGACAAATGATTTTAGGACAAACGACAATATGAAAAACCAAGTTAGGACAAATGACTTTAGGACAAAAAACTTTGAGTCAAACTATTTTATTTGAAAACCACAGAGCATGTGAGAACTTACAGTAATAGAAAACGTTTGAAAAAATGTTATATACTGGGGAAATACTTTACATTCTATGTAAAAAAAAACAGCGTTTACGATCGTTACAATTTTTAGACATCTAGGAAAGGACGACTACGGTTTCAACGACCTAAATCTGTTTTTTATTTCGCCATCTTAGATCCGCCATATTTAAATCGAGCGCCCCACTCATTATGTGGAATTTTCGTCATGACTGCCATACTGAATTTTTCTGTTCACTGGCGGCCACCATCTTGGATGCCGTCGACTTTGTTTCTGTTGTTTGTTCCTAGATAGCGCCAGCATCACTCTTGATTTTTTTTTTGTTCTTCTGAAGGCCGCTATCTTGGATACCGTTGATTTTATCTCTCTACTGTTTGTTCCTAGAGAGCTCCATCGTCGCTCTTAATTTTTTTTTTTTGTACTTCTGGAGGCCGCCATCTTGGATACCATTGACTTTGTTTCTGCTGTTTGTTCATAGAGAGCGCCAGCGTCGCTCTGATTTATCACATAAGGTTGATGTTCCATTACATATATAGCTATTATGGTCCTTATTGACATATTAAATTTAAAATTAAAAAAAATTTGGAAGCGTTGTGATTAAAACCATTGCAGCTCTGATCTCTAGGTTGGAAAACATACGCCTTTAACCGCACGGCCATCGAGACATTTACCAGACAGAGAATTAAATAAGGTACATATAAAAATAACATGCATATTCGGACTTGTAATTTTTTTGATTTGAAGTAATAATAGCACCACCTGTTCGAGACAGAACCACCATCATGTATTAAGACGTAACTGTTGCAATTATCGTTACGGTCACCATCTGGAAAAACTGTAATTTTTGTTAGAAAATCGGGAAAAAAAATAAAAATCATTAAAAAATTAATCAATCGAATTAAATAATAAAAATCATAAAAAACACCTTTCCACTTTTCGTTACGGTCGCCATCTTGAAAATCCATAATTTTAATGCTAGAGATTCGAAAAAAATTCCAAAATTCATCAAAAAAATTACTTATAAGAATGCTGATTAATTAGTTCGATTCCTGTCCTTGGTTCGAAACTGGTAAGAGCAAAAAAAAACATCCTTCCTCCACAGAAGTCACTTGCAGACTGATCTACCGTAACTAATACCAAGGTGTGAGTGTGTCTATATATATATATATATATATATATATATATATATATATATATATATATATATATATATATATATATATATATATATATATATATATATATAGACACACACACTCAACTGTTGGCATTGAACTTTGACCTTGACATTTGATCTTGACCTTGAAATTTGACTTTTACCTTAACGACCAACATGGATCCGCCATTTTGCGTTCAGTACATGCTACCAGGAGCTACCACCTGCTAGAGGTCATTGCCACCATCTTGTTTTCGTCTGCTGGAGGAGGATGAAGACAATATGGCGGACATGTATTCACACCAGCTGACGATATATATATGTATATATATGTATATTAATATATATCGTCAGCTGGTATGAATACATGTCCGCCATCTTGTCTTCATCCTCTGGAGACCACCATCTTGTTTTTGTCTACTAGAGTGTGCTGATACCATGTTAGTATAATATTCTGTTCACCATAACTTTGTACTCAACTGTTGGCATTGATTTTTGACCTTGACATTTGATCTTGACCTTGAAATTTGACTTTTACCTTGACGACCATCATGGATCCGCCATTTTGCGTTCAGTACATGCTACCAGGAGCTACCTCCTGCTAGAGGTCATTGCCACCATCTTGTTTTCGTTTGCTGGAGGACACCATCTTGTGCATGTACTCGTCTTATAGAGTACATTACCATCATACTTGTCTAAGTTTTACCCGCTAGAGTGCAGTAATAATTTATTATTACTGAAGTGCCTACCATCTTGAAATTTGGGTGCCATCTTGAAATCGTGTAATTATTTAGCTATAAATTCGGAAAAAAATTCAAAAATTCATCAAAAAATTCACTCTTTAAATTAATGATTGATTATAATAATTCCTGTTCTTGGTTCGATCCTTGGATGATGCAAAAAAAATTATGTAAAAAATAATAATTATAATAAATTATTATCAAAGTCCTAAAAGAGACTTAAAATCATCTATTACCATCATCAATAAAACCATTACGACCGCCATTTTAGATATTTGTATTTATTGACTTATTAGATCGGGAAAAATTCCAAAATTCACCGAAAAAATCACACATAGTTTTACATATTGAATCAAAACTGGCTTCGATCTATGGACGAAGCTGAAAATAAATTTAATTTAAATACCAGAAAAGTGTCAGGTTCGTAAAATAAAACACTGCAAGTTCTTTTACAAACATAATATTTATTACATAATTTCTATCAAACTACAGGATCACTTGCGAAAGCCAGCAATCTTATAAACATTTAGCCCTGTATAGACGTGAAACGACTAATTCTTAGCTCCAACAGCTCTAACTGCTCAAAATGCTCCAAACAGCTCCATCTGTTCCAAATGCTCCAACTGATTTCAATTACTTTCTTTTATCGATCTTGACATGATTACATGCATGAATTTATTAGTATACATTTTGGATGTCAGTGGTGACTTTTTTACACCTTTAAGTTATAAGTTTTATTTAGAAATGAGTATTCGAGAAATGATAAAATACATTTTGAAAAAAAAAATATTAATTTTTCTTCAAGTTTATACAAATGCATTTAATTGAAACCATTATTTTATGTAGCCAGCTTCCCTCAGTTCTTTAAGTATGAAGGATATATCTTTGATGCTCGAATAGTTTCCTTCACAAAGCGAACCATGTAGAAGTCTTGGCCTGGCAATCAATATGTTAGGATCTTCCCATGAGGTATAATCAATCTCTTATGCTACGTTCATCTTCCTTGTATGTTTATAATAAATATTATTATACCTGGTGTCTTCTGTTTCAACACCAACCACAAGGTCACTTTCGTCATCGAAGCAGTGATTATCACAAGCTTGATTAGGATAATTTATTTTATTACGTCGTTTCCATCGTTTTGATCTCAAGCCGCCTGTCTTTGCACGTGACCGCTTTATGTGCTTCAGCACAGTACTCAATCATGTCAGCATCACAAGCTTGATCAGGATAATTCATTTTATTACGTCGTTTCCATCGTTTTGGTCTCAAGCCACCATCACAGTCTTCGCTCTTGCATGATTTAGGTGCTTCAGCACAGTACTCATTCATGTCAGCATCACAAGCTTGATCAGGATAATTTATTTTATTACGTCGTTTCCAGCGATTTGATCTCAAGCCACCATCACTGTCTTCGCTCTTGACCGCTTTAGGTGCTTCAGCACAGTTCTTAATCATATCAGCCTTAGATTTGTCAGCACAGCCATCGATCATGTCAGCCTCAGATGTGTCACCACAATCTTCAATCATATCAGCCCCATATGTTTCATCACAGTCTTCGGTCTTGTCAGCTTCAGGTGGTTCTCCATCTTTCACATTTTCATGGAGACGACTAGATATTGATGTAAATATCTTTTCATTTCTAATGAGGTTGCTACTTTCTTCATTTGTTTTTAATTTTATATAATTGTCTTGATTTATATCAGTATTTTTAGCATTAGCTTTTTTTACATTCTTCATAATCATTATTATCGTCTAATATTCTGCCTTCGTTCCTCTTCTACGATGTTGGAGCACAGTATCGTTATCTTTATTCATCTTAGTTGTACAGTTCTTGCAATGTCTATCCAAGTAATATATTCTACCAAAGGATTTATGACACTGACTGCAATTAAATGGTTTTTGACAAGGACCCAAACTACACTCGCTTCTCTCTTGTCATTTAGCATTCTTTCTCAAGGTAAACACCTTGCTGCAGTATCTACAGTGATGTCGGTTTGATATAGCTACAGGCAACGAACAAGGGTACATGTTAGATTCTGCGACTAATGGCAGATGCAAACTAAGAATTTTAAATTAAAACTATTACTTAAATAGAATTTTTTAAATATTTCGTCAGCGAGAGTTAAATTACCTCATGCAAAAGTACTGGTTGTAAGTAGTTATGCTTTTCAACAACAGATGACGCCACGTTTTGCTTGCAGGTAAATAATATTTATTTCTTTTATGCGAGATGCAGGATGCTCACTAACGATCCCAAAAGAAGTATGGCTTTGCTAGACTCCAAGGAGAAGGAAGTTTGTTCAGTTAGTGTTTCTCAGATTTCTCAGGGCATATTATTATTTGACTGAATAATGATTTTTTTAAATTCCACCTGATAAAAATATTGCAAGTGGTGATTTAGTAGCAGAAATTCACTAATTAAATTTAACCTTGAATAAGATGACATGTCTCATTAAGAGTAAAACTCCTTCATGGAGAGATTGTTTTCTCAGAAATGACCAGAAGCACTTGGAGAAACCACAGGAATGATCGCAAGCACACGGAGAAAAACATCAAAATATTGACAAGAATAATTAGGAGCACACGGAGAAAACCATCATAATATTGACATGGATAATCGGGAGCACACGGAGAGTACCACCACACATTTTGTTTGATAAATTACAAAAAAAATTTAATAAATTAAACAAAAATTACAGAACATACAAAAACTGATTCTGCTAGCTTGTGAACTTCTCATTGTTGAGCAAAGATAGATTTCTAGTCAAAGCAAGAATCAGTTTTTGTATTGTTTTGTAATTTTTGTTTATTTTTTAAAATTTTTTTTGTAATTTATCAAAGAAAATGTGTGGTGGTTTATTTATGTGCTCCCGATTATCCATGTCAATAATATGATGGTTTTATCCGTGTGCTCCTAATTATTCTTGTCAATATTGTAATGGTTTTTTCCGTGCACCTAAAGCTGTCAAAATCGTAGACTGTTATGGTGGCTTGAGATCAAAACGATGGAAACGACGAAATAAAATTAATTATCCTGATCAAGCTTGTGATGCTGACATGAATGAGTACTGTGCTGAAGCACCTAAATCATGCAAGAGCGAAGACTGTGATGGTGGCTTGAGACCAAAACGATGGAAACGACGTAATAAAATGAATTATCCTGATCAAGCTTGTGATGCTGACATGAATGAGTACTGTGCTGAAGCACATAAATCATGCAAGAGCGAAGACTGTGATGGTGGCTTGAGACCAAAACGATGGAAACGACGTAATAAAATAAATTATCCTAATCAAGCTTGTGATAATCACTGCTTCGATGACGAAAGTGACCTTGTGGTTGGTGTTGAAACAGAAGACACCAGGTATAATAATATTTATTATAAACATACAAGGAAGATGAACGTAGCATAAGAGATTGATTATACCTCATGGGAAGATCCTAACATATTGGTTGCCAGGCCAAGACTTCTACATGGTTCGCTTTGTGAAGGAAACTATTCGAGCATCAAAGATATATCCTTCATACTTAAAGAACTGAGGGAAGCTGGCTACATAAAATAATGGTTTCAATTAAATGCATTTGTATAAACTTGAAGAAAAATTAATATTTTTTTCAAAATGTATTTTATCATTTCTCGAATACTCATTTCTAAATAAAACTTATAACTTAAAGGTGTAAAAAAGTCACCACTGACATCCAAAATGTGTACTAATAAATTCATGCATGTAATCATGTCAAGATCGATAAAAGAAAGTAATTGAAATCAGTTGGAGCATTTGGAACAGATGGAGCTGTTTGGAGCATTTTGAGCAGTTAGAGCTGTTGGAGCTAAGAATTAGTCGTTTCACGTCTATACAGGGCTAAACGTTTATAAGATTGCTGGCTATCGCAAGTGATCCTGTAGTTGGATAGAAATTATGTAATAAATATTATGTTTGTAAAAGAACTTGCAGTGTTTTATTTTACGAACCTGACACTTTTCTGGTATTTCAATTAAATTTATTTCCAGCTTCGTCCATAGATCGAAGCCAGTTTCGATTCAATATGTAAAACAATGTGTGATTTTTTTGGTGAATTTTGGAATTTTTCCCGATCTAATAAGTCAATAAATACAAATATCTAAAATGGCGGTCGTAATGGTTTTATTGATGATGGTAATAGATGATTTTAAGTCTCTTTTAGGATTTTGATAATAATTTATTATAATTATTATTTTTTACATAATTTTTTTTGCATCATCCAAGGATCGAACCAAGAACAGGAATTGATATAATCAATCATTAATTTAAAGAGTGAATTTTTTGATGAATTTTTGAATTTTTTTCCAAATTTATAGCTAAATAATTACACGATTTCAAGATTGCACCCAAATTTCAAGATGGCAGGCACTTCAGTAATAATAAATTATTACTGCACTCTAGCGGGTAAAACTTAGACAAGTATGATGGTAATGTACTCTATAAGACGAGTACATGCACAAGATGGTGTCCTCCAGCAGACGAAAACAAGATGGTGGCAATGACCTCTAGCAGGTGGTAGCTCCTGGTAGCATGTACTGAACGCAAAATGGCGGATCCATGATGGTCGTCAAGGTAAAAATCAAATTTCAAGGCCAAGGTCAATGTCAAAGTTCATGGTCAAATTTCAAGGTCAAGGTTCAAGGTTTAAGTTAAGGTCAAGATCAAAGTTCAAGGTAAGGTCAAATTCAATGCCAACAGTTGAGGACAAAGTTATGGTGAACAGAATATTATACTAACATGGTATCAGCACACTCTAGCAGACGAAATCAAGATGGTAGTCTCCAGCGGATGAAGACAAGATGGCGGACATGTCGTCATTCCAGCTGATGATATATAGCTATCTATACCTTGGTATTAGTGGCGGTAGATCAGTCTGTAGGTGGCTTCTGTGGAGGAAGGATGTGTAGTTTTTTTTGCTCTTACCGGTTTCGAACCAAGTACAGGAATCAAACTTATCAATCAGTATTATAATAAGTAAATTTTTTAATGAAATTGGGAATTTTTCTCGAATCTCTAGCATTAAAATTACGGATTTTCATGATGGTGACCTTAACGAAAAGTGCAACGGTGTTTTTTAAGATTTTTATTATTTAATTCAATTGATTAATTTTTTAATGATTTCTATTTTTTCCCGATTTTCTTACATAAAAATTACAGATTTTCAAGATGGTGACCGTAACGATAATTGCAACAGTTACGTCTTAATACATGATGGTGGTTGTCTCGAACAGGTGGTGCTATTATTAATTCAAATCAAAAAAATTACAAGTCCGAATATGCATGTTATTTTTATATGTACCTTATTTAATTCTCGGTCTGGTAAATGTCTCGATGGCCGTGCGGTTAAAGGCGTATGTTTTCCATCATGGAGATCAGGGCTGCAATGGTTAGAATCACAGCGCTTCCAATGTATTTTTTTTAAATTTAAATTTAATATGTCGATAAGGACCATAATAGCTATATATGTAATGGAACATCGACCTTATGTGATAAATAAGAGCGACGCTGGCGCTCTCTATGAACAAACAGCAGAAACAAAGTCAATGGTATCCAAGATGGTGGCCTCCAGAAGAACAAAAAAAAAATTAAGAGCGACAATGGCGCTCTCTAGGAACAAACAACAGAAACAAAGTCGACGGCATCCAAGATGGTGGCCGCCAGTGGAACAGAAAAATTCAGTATGGCGGTCATGACGAAAATTTCATCATAATGAGTGGGACGCTCGATTTAAATATGGCGGATCCAAGATGGCGAAATAAAAAACAGATTTAGGTCGTTGAAACCGTAGTCGTCCATTCCTAGATGTCTAATAAATTGTAACGATCTTAAACGCTGAATTTTTTTACATAGAATGTAAAGTATTTCCCCAGTATATAACATTATTTTTTCAAACGTTTTCTTTTACTGTAAGTTCTCACATGCTCTGTGGTTTTCAAATAAAATAGTTTGACTCAAAGTTTTTTGTCCTAAAGTCATTTGTCCTAACTTGGTTTTTCATAATGTCATTTGTCATAAAAGTCATTTGTCCTAAAGTCGTTTTTCCTAAAGTCGTTTGTCCTAATGTTGTTTGTCCTAAAGTCGTTTGTCCTAATGTCATTTGTCCTAAAGTCGTTTGTCCTAATGTCATTTGTCCTAAAGTCGTTTGTCCTAATGTCGTTTGTCCTAAAGTCGTTTGTCCTAAAACTCAGAGTAAGGATTTATCGATACTGGAACCGTCGTTTGTCCTAAAGTCGTTTGTCCTAAAACTCAGAGTAAGGATTTATCAATACTGGAACCGTCGTTTGTCCTAAAGTCGTTTGTTCTAAAACTCAGAGTAAAAATATTTTGAAGCTGTTCCGTCATTTGTCCTAAAATTCGTTTTTCCTAAAGTCGTTTGTCCTTACGTCGTTTGTCATAATTTTTAGGACAAACGAAATTAGGATAAACGCTGTAGTACAAACGCCGCATCCCCACCACATTCCATTCCAAAGCCCTTTTTGATGTCGCATGACAAAATGCCATTTTCCATAATCGTTTTTAAGATAGCTCTTGATAAATTTGACATTTGGATAATGTACCCAAGACCATAACGCAAGTAATTGGAAATGGTCTTTGTTAAGGAATTCATCCCAGCATTCGCCTGGAGTGATTTCGGGAAAAAAATAAAAAACAAATCAGGATGACTAAACCCGGGAAACAAACCTGGGTCCTCCCTAATGCGAGTTTAACGAGCTTATCCTTGCACCAGCTCGCTGGTTTTCATTAAGGGAAATTTTGGTTATTTAAATGTAGTTTCGATGACATTTAATTAATTATAGGCGAATGTGGTAGTGTGTTCATAATAAGCATAATAAACAATGTTCAAATTGTAATTTGCTAAAACATTTTTCTAGATATCATTTACAACATAATATATAATAATAAAATGAGAAGACTTAACAGCTTGGGACATAATTTTAGTATTTCAGGTCGAATAAAAGAAAAAATGTTTAAATTGCAACATTAATTTCTCTCATTGCGATAAAACCGTAAAGTTTATCAAAAATATTGAAGACATCATTTTTGTGAAGAATTTTACGATCTTCATTTCATCTAACTACAGAAATTTACGTAAGACCAACGGTTAATTAAATATGATCAAAAAAGTCTTTTCGGGCGCCATTTTTTTCAAAATGGCGGCGATTGCCCAAGGGTGACAAAGTGGCACCAGGCAGATTCGTAATCATCGGAAAAAACTGAATAAGAATCAGCCAATACATCTTTGTCCTCCAACATTTCCAGGTGATGCTAAATTTGGTGGTTTGGCGACCAGACTAATAGTAGTTACCTGAATTTTTTAATTCACATACTTTTAGATGTAAAAAAAGTGTACAAGTAGTCATCATGTTAAGAACTATTTGCCGACCTAACCTTGTTGGTGTATTATTGTTTCCTGTTTCTTATGCGTTTGTGTTTAACCTCAAACTTTCCTTAAGAGTGCTATCAAACACTTATAGATACAAATAAATTATTTTAGTAGATCTATAATTCTGAAAATAGTGTGATTTTGAGCCAGTAATTGTCATGCTAAATTTAGTTTTTTCCCAGTGCTTGTCACATCTTTGTTCCAGGAGTTGTCATGCATGACTTTGGCACCTTTAGATTGCAATCATGGATGTACAATTATAATATAATACAATTTATGTTTTAAACTTTATTTGACATGATATTTCAATCTAAAAAAAGGGCATTTCAATAATATTTTTTTGTATTTTAAATGTTTAAAACATCAAAAATAAATCAAATATTGTACACGCACAACTTACCTGTACATCAGTGCAGCCGTGGTAAATTAAGTTAAAGCACTTACACCAACTCTTGCATATACCATATGCATGTACCATACTGGTGTCTTCCCCTTTACTTTATCAGAACACCAAGTCTTTGTGAGGCCTGTTGAATGGACATTCCATCCTTCACTGCCTCCAAAGCCTCTTTCTTCCATCTGGTGATATGCCTCCTCTTAGCATGGCACTGCGACACCGAGTTTCATTTACTTTGCTGATTTGATATCAATTTAACTTCTTAAATAATATTTAAAAAATACATAATTTAAAATTTTGGCAATTTTTTTTTGTGAAATTTAAATAGTCCAGAATTAATACTGAACCAAAATAACATAACATCTAGGAGGCAAAATCGACTCATGAGTTTTTCAAGTAGATCTAATTTCAGCAATTTAATGATTTATATTATATGTAATGTCGGAACACTGCTTCCCACCTGGGTTTTCCAAGTGGCAAACACAGTGGTGGTTGTATTGTGCCGGTGTCCCACCACTAGTGCATTACATCGCAGCTGCAGCTCGTAGTGCTGTCCCTCCGTCTCGAACAACCGTTAAGCCCTGATTCATCGACACAGACAAGATTTTATGGTTTTATTTTTAGGCCTATTTTGTTTTTCAAACATGAATATTGGTGATTTATTTTTTTATGATTTCTGTTTGTTCACAATTTTCAACAAATGTGACACTTACTTGTTCACTGATACTTACTTCACCAAAACATTGTCATTTTGACTGATAGATGATGCACTTTAACAATACAATAAATTATAATGAACTGTCTTAAGTTCTTAACTATTGGAAGCAATAAAAATAATTTAGCAAATATATGTGCATTAGTAAAATGTTACAATGTCATAAAAATTAGTTACTAATAGCAGTTGCAATATTAAAAAACCACAATTTTTTTCCATTCTATTTAGTTTATACATTTTGGTAAAAACGTGATGCTAAATAATTTACATTCATTTAATTTAATATATTAAAATATAATGTTTTTCTAATATGAGTAGAGTTTTGCTTAAATATGCTGATAAATATAATGATTTTTTGTTGCATTACAGTGGTTTATGGTGTATAAACTTGCATTTTGGTGTTATGTGGTGTATTGACATCAGTGGCGTAGCCAAGATTTGTGTATGGGGGGATGTTAAGAAGCATGCCCCCCCCCCCCCCCCCCCCTCCCCGTATTAAAGAGTCTGGGGGTCCTCCCCCGGGAAAATTTGATTTTAAGGTGTAAAATAGTACTATTTTAGCAGTTTTCGGTACTTAAATTTAAATATTGTAATGGTAAAATTTTTATTAATTTTAATATGAAATTTGTTTGAGTGATGAATAAGAAATTAATTAAAGATTTGGTGCTAAGGAGGGGGGGAGGGTTTGAACCCCTAAAACCCCCCCTGGCTACGCCCCTGATTGGCATGCTGTTGGGTGTTATTCTGGCTTTATCGCAATTCACCACGTCTTGTCTGTATTCATCGACGTCATGTGTGCGATGAACTACGTAGAGGCACTCACAGTCTCGAGGGTCGTGCTGCCGTTGCTGAGCACTGTGATTGGCCAAGGACTTCACGTTAAACATGTTGTGTTACAGGGCCTTGTCGGTGGTTTCCCCTGACCAGTTGGCGGCAGTGGCCGAGAGCAGCTTGGCCACCGGTAAGACGGTGATTCATTCCCACCGGTGGAATGCCTTTAATCCAGCGAGGGAAAGAGAGGTTGGGGTGAACGCAGAACAAGGAATATTCTCATTACACCATGTCACTTCCACCCAGTTAGAGCGTTTAGCTATGCCAGGTGCAAACTACCTGGGGCGCAGTTTCAACCAGTGTTGCACCATTACCAATTAGTTCATAGGTTGGAAAACTCACAACCAGCGATTACTGATTACCACAGTATGTTTTCAGAACAAACATTGGGTTCTAAAGGGTCGTTCTCGCCCGGAAAGTTAATATTTTTTAAATTTTTATGGCATTACTTTGCTCTAAGGGCTATTTCTGTAAATTTTAACTCAATAATGCTCTTGCATTTATTGCTGTGTCACAAATATTTTCAACATACATTCTATTCATCTCAAATAAAAAAATACAGTAATAAAACTTTTTTTCTGCTAGCTGTCATTTTTATGTTGGTTTCTTTTCTTAGCATGTGTACCTACAGTCGACCTGAGAGGCATGTTAACAGTCTCTTATGTTCACTCCCACCTTCAGATGCAACTGGCAGGGAGTCTAGCCAGCAACTGTAGCTGCAAATAATAAATGAAGAAAAAAAATCCTGGCATCATTTAATTGTGTATTATTTTTAGTAAATGATGAGGTATTCTATAACATGAGTTACACTAGTATTTTTACTAGACTTCAGCAAATATATATTTTTTAATTAAAATCTAATTTTATTTTATTCAGAAATGTTGAATATTTTTCAAAACCAATTTATACTTGTAGTGAAACTTTATCTTTCTTTTCCAATTTTATAAGTCCAAGAAAAAAATTAATGCAAAATATCCTAAATACAGTAAAATTTTAAAGAGAGAATATTATATGGAACGAAAATAGTGTGGTGTCAAATGTAAGAAAATAAGAATTATGGCAATGCATATTCTGTAACAAGTAATTTGAAGATTTTTTTTTTTGTTTATCCAACTGAGTAAATACAAAAAAAGTGTATTTTTAATAATTTTTAGTGATGATTACATATTTTTGTTCTATATAGAAGTATGTATGTACTATTTCCAGAAACCAAATCCCAATTTGTCAATGAATCTTCTTAGCTTAATGTAACATTATTTTCATTCAATTTTTTTTTTTTTTGGAATGTGTCCCACTAGCAGTATCTATTGGTAATGAATATGAAATATTTTTTGAGTATTTGCAGTCTCATATTTTACATGCCAAGTATTTTTTAAATTGTGTGCAACTGCAGTCTGCAGTGGTTTAACGAGATTGAAAACCCAGGAGTAAACACAGCCGGGAAGGTTGTGTTACAGTTCCATCCGTCCGTGCTCTCCGAGCAAGGTCAGGCAGTACGCTGCACCAATTTAAATTGGCTCAAGTGAAACTGTTTATTGGCAGAGCATGTAGTTATTCAACAAAGCTGTATGCAACGTACTAAACTGCAATTATTAACACCAACAGGAAATAAACAAGTCACCTCTCATTCTGGATTTTCATATACCTATTAATGCTTGAGTGGCTATTTTTTTTGTTTATATACAAGTAATTGTGGCTATGAATCAGTTAAATAATTGCTTGTTATGATTAGTCAGTAATTAATCTTAACTACCAGTTACTGTTAGCACTTAAATAATCATTGCTCATTGGTACGCCATTTGTTAAGATAATTGTTACAAATGGTTTATTATTTCTTATATTGACATAGTGGTTAAGGGTAGCAATTCTTAAACCTCTTATTTTTTTATAGCTGTGCAAATGAAAAATTTATTAAATATTTTATCATGGTTTATTTTATTTCAATGAGAATTTTTAATCTTTTGTCATCTTTTTGAATGTTTTGATGATTTTTAGGCAATTGTAAATTATTTGCACTGGTTTATTTTTAGACTTAAGTTAATAGTTTGACTGTGTAGTATTTTTACTTTCTATGCCATATTAGACATGTGCTTTATAAGTATCAATGAAAAGTAATCCAATTTATTTATTAAAAATGTGTTAGGAGCCTAAAGTTGGGGAAAGCGAAATACCTGCAGTTTTGCAGTAGGAAATATACAGGAATTAATATATTGATGTATTTTACTACACTATACTTACATCACATGTATCATTCTAAAGTTGGGCTTGGGAACTATGTAATAGGGATGGGTCGGTACCGGTTCTCGGTTCCTACGGTTCTCAGCATTTTAACCGGCACCGAGAACCGCAGCTAAAATGTCGGTGCCGGTACCGGCAGTATAGCAAAACCCTTAACGAAAATAGTCCTTCACTACAACACAACTTAACTGCAGCATGAATTGGCTCAACTCACGTTTAATTCACATATGAATAATTTTTTTGGACTTTTGTGGAATAATATTCATCTCTAACTATAAAATAAATTACACGTGAAAATATTTAATGTTCTCGTCACATCTGTAAACAAACTACGTTATACCATAGAGTAAATAAAGTACTAGTACAGAGTGGACACTCAATGCTATTGCAGTTCTACGTTTTTTTTATTCAGAAATGCTCTAGTTGCTATACAAAAACGCAAACTTGACAAGATTAAAACGAAGTTTCAATGGCTTAAAACCGAGATAAAGTACCTTCTGGAGTAAGACTTACGTTTCAAATTATAAGTAAATTTTAATTTAAATACAACATTGATCGTAGAAAGTACAATTTGCAGTTAATATGCTTAAAACACTAACTTGAATAGTAGGGAAATTTGCAGCTTCAACTGAATGTTGGCGAGCTTGTGACTTTTTTCGTGCATGCATTAATATTTATAAAAATATTGATTTTATTTTATTTTTTCCCTTATAAGCAAATCATTTAACTAAATATCGGTAAACGTAACATAAAATGATTTAGGAGAGCAATATTTTTAAAACAATAAGTAAATTTCTTACCTTCGGGACAGTGTTTGCTTAACCTCATTTCGGTTAAAAATGTTTTGTTTACGTATCATAACATTTTTTAAAATGCATAACATGTAACATATTTTTGGATTACCTATATTAAATTGCTGCATTTTTTTTATGTCCAAGAAACAATTTCTGTTCTAGTAGAATCACGTTGATTGAAGTTAAGGTTAGGATTTTCGTAAGTACCTACCGAATTGCATTACAAATCGCAAACAAAACTAATGCATAAAAAAATGTGCAGAAGTATTTAATCATTAACACAGGCAATGTTTATTTCTGGCAAATTTAACTGCCTAAGTTGTACAATTTTCCCACAAAAACTGAAATGAAGCTGTTACCAATGGCATCAATTCTTTATGGATTAGGTGAAAGTACAAATTCTTGTATCTTCACTTCTTGAAGACAGGTGTATAGCAATTGTTAAGGGGAAAAAAACCTTAATTTCAACATAAAAATTTAAAAGACACTTCATTTTATCGCAACCCTCACCTTGGTAATTGTTCTGTATCACGTATCCAAGTTTATCCCTTGATCCTGTTGGCATGATCATGTATGATTTATCCGGTGGCACATGATGCTTGCTGTTTTAATTAATGTTAAAACAGCAAGAATCATTACCACAGGATAATGCCATTAGTATCAAGGGATAGACTTGGATACGCAATACAAAATATTTACCCACACCTCCCTCTCGACCTAAAAATAAAATTCATACAAAACATTTAGAGTAATTAAAGTACATAAGTAGCAAGTTTGAGCAGAATTTGAGACTCATTGACATTTAGAACAGTACCTAGGTATTAATGTATTGTGTGCTTGTCCTCAACGTGCGACTACACACAGCCTAAAAAGAGGAAATTCTGTAGGGCATGAAAATAAAATGCTCATCAGTCATCACTATTTTAATTACACAAAACTTTTATTTTGTTTCGGTAAATATGTATTGTACGGATTAGCGCCAAAAAAAATTGTACAAATATAAAATAACTTTCATTATATGCTATCTTACGTCCTCTTTTCAGAACCGCCTGCGGAGTTAAAAAATTCCAATTACTTTTGGAGATATCGAATTTTTTAATATTCATTTTTTGGCGATTTTTTAAAAAAAAAAATTCTAAAAATCCGAAAATACCTTTATTCTGTGCTCTTTAACTTCCTCTTTTCATTAAACCCGGCGGAGATCAGAAATTCCAAATACTTTAGGAGATATGGAATTTTTTAATTTTCATGTTGTGCACTGATGCGGCGTAACCAAATCAACCATCCACAATGTTTTGAAGTATTTATAATGTAGCTAACATAACCTAATTGACCATTAGTTTTCACGATTTGCATATTTATTTAAAATAAACAAAAAAAAAAAAACCGAAGATGCACGATCGGGCATTTGCCTCTCGTCTGTTGAAAGAAGGCTTGCCAACGTGAGTATTCGGGTATGTCCAGAAGGATGAGTGAATCGTAGGCTTCCCTTTAGCCAACGTGAGTATTCGGGTATGTCCAGAAGGATGAGTGAATCGTAGGCTTCCCGCGTTCACCATTGTTGCTTGTTTACAAGTATGATTATTTATTTTTTTCGCGCCGTAGTTGAACGACTACATCACGTAAAAAGAAAATTACGTGAGTTCCTACTGTTCATCCTTTTTCCCGGTTTGTTAGGTCAGGTCAGCTACATTATAAATACTTTAAAACTAAACAACCATTAAAATTAATTTTTATTATTTTTAATGTCCATTCAGTTTCAAAGTATTTATACTGTAGCTGACCTGACCTAATCTACCTTTGTCCCGTTTTGTTAGGTCAGGTCAGTTACATTATAAGTACTTAAAACTATACAAGTAAAATTAATTGATATTATTTTTAATTTCCGTTTATTTTGAAGTATTTATAATGTAAGTAACCTTACCTAATGGAAAATTTCTGTTATTTAGGCATTCACGCACACACGGCAAAATATAGAATGGCGTCTGTTGAATGATTACATTGGGCTTGTATTGCAAAATAAGAACGGCGATATCTCCAAAAGTAATTGGAATTTTTAATCTCCGCAGGCGGTTTTGAAAAGAGGACGTAAAAGAGCATATAATGAAAGTTATTTTATATTTGTACGATTTTTTTTGGCGCTAATCCGTACAATACATATTTACCTTTGTTCTTTTTAATAATTTACACATACCTAGTTTCGTCAAGCGGAAACTTAAAGTAAAGTTAATTATTATTATCTCTTCTCTTGTTGTACCAGTAGTTAACACAACACGTAGCCAAATCAGGCATGTTTCATAACAGTAAACAGTGATTTATAAAGTAGTTCATGAAATCATTGAAATTATTTTACGAGATTACTATTTCAACATGATTGAAACAAAATTTCCTTAGAAAGTTTTTTTTATTAAACCTAATATTGCTTAATTCAACGCCGACGCCATTAATTATGGTGTTGTTGGATAAACAAGTGGTTCAACATGCCAACGAAAATTTGTTTATTTTCTTTTAAGTAAATATATTATTTTCATTTCAACAATACCAATTTATGCCATAAATTTGATAAAATGTTAAAACAAATGTAATATTAATTTAATCAACATGGTATTTTGATTATAATTTTCGTGCTCAGATGTTGGATAAAACTGTATAGCAACTAGAAAAATGTGATTGCCTTGCCCTATGAAGTGTCCCCCCCCCCCCCCCTTGCGGAATACAATCAAAACATAACAGTTGAAGGTGCCATAGATATATGTAGTTCATAGATATGTGCAACTCTATAACATGCCTTAGCAGAGATGTGAGAATAAAAGACACCATGTTTGTTTCAATTTGTTTTTAAAAATAGTTAGTTAATTGAGTCGTTGACACGTAGGTAAGGGTGACTGGTGTATAAAGAACAATTTAAAGTGCAAAATTCTACAGTATATTTGTTTAATAGAATTAATTATTGATTTAAAATTTTCCATAATAATTTTCGGCATTCTAAAATTTTATGCTTTTTGTGCAGTGCTTTGGACTGTAAGTTCACTGCATCTGCAGCCATCTAGTGTAATGGCTAGTAACTTTCCCTTTTTGGTAAACGGGATTGCTTTGAAGGGGAAGTTTTTTTTTAGTAAAGTGGTGTATGGATGTGTAGATGTATTTTACTATTGGCTGGTCAAACGAAATGCTTGTTGACACTTCTAAAGTATAATTATTCTGGCCAAATAGAGCAAATTGTGTAAAAAATGGCATCAAAAGTGTGGCAGTAATTAACTGTTGACTGTGCAAACAAACTGAATTCAATATAGGCAATAAGTTTGATGGACAATTTAATATTTTAATTCTTTGAAAGTTAACCATCATTGTATTTATTTCCATTATTGTAACATTTTCTTTTTATTCCTATATTTTAAAGGAGGGTGTATGTAGATTTCTTGAGGTAATTACTAGATTGATATAGTAAATTTTAGTTTTTTTAAGTGTTCTCTATATTATTTTGAATTAGTTTTTTTATTAATACATATTACATTTTTAATAGGTTGGAGTGTTTACTGTAGCTTGAAACAGTGCTTTTTTTGTAGCCAAAACAATAAATAGTTTATTACTTAAAACACCTCATAAATTATGTGTGAATAATATTTATTTTATTGTGTAAGTCAGAACCGAGAACCAATTTTTAAGAACCGGTACCGAACCGAGAACCGGGAAAAAATAGGAATTGACCCATCACTACTATGTAAGTTAGTTCACTGTAGCGTTTAGTTTGTTAAATGACCTGGAATGTTGTGTGCAGACCCTGCGTTGTTCCCAATCACCCTGTGTGAAGCGGTCTACAAGAAGAGGTGCGCCCCGGAGGGACCCAGGAGCTTCACGTGCTCCACGTGCGGGGGCCAGTACAAGCGACGGGAGTCCCTGAAGAGGCACCTGCTGAAGCACAGCGGAGAGAAGCCCTTCGCCTGCCCCGTGTGCAGCCTGCAGTTCTGCCGCAAGTGCCAGCTGACGCGCCACGCCCTGGTGCACACGTGCGAGAAGCCCCACGCCTGCGCCGACTGCGGCGCAAGGTTCCGCGACCGGGGCAACCTCCGCACGCACCGGCTGGTGCACACGGGCGAGAAGCCCTTCCAGTGCCCGGAGTGCGGGGCGCGCTTCCGGGACCGCAGCAACCTCAGGAGGCACCTGCTCACGCACGGCGCGGCCAGGCGCTTCGCCTGCGTCGCCTGCGCGGCCCGGTTCAAGCGCAAGGGCGACCTGAAGACGCACGCGCTCACCCACACGGGCGAGAAGCCCTTCTCGTGCCACGTGTGCGGCACGGGGTTCGTGGTGAGGAGCAGCCTCAACAAGCACCTGTTCACCCACACGGGGGAGAAGCCCTTCCAGTGCCCGGACTGCGGCGTGGCCTTCCAGCAGCTGCGGTACCTCAGGAGGCACTCTGCGCTGCACGCCGGCGACCAGCCCCTCGACTTCTCCCTCCGCTGATCACGTCTGCAGCTTATATTGTTGATGGTTTCACAGTTTCATATGTATTACAAAAGAAAATAGTGATTTTTTTTGTTATTAATCTTATAGCATTTTATCTACCCATATTTTTTACACCAGGTTGTGTGTGTGTGTGAAACACAACGGTAAAGTGTATCCTTGTAACAAAATTGAAGGGGCTGAAATTTTGGATAGTTGTTACAGAGCAGTAAGTTTACATTATCTGATTTTCCCATTAACCCTGGACACATTGCGTACAATTTTGAGATGAATTTTTTTACGAAAACTGCAGTAAATTTTTTATAGCGATGAGTTTCTGACATAAAATAATTTATAAAAATTATTCTATTACATTCATATCAGAGATGTGACAATTTCCTACTTGCAGTTTAATCGTGTAATTCAATAATGAATGTATTATTATTGTGAAATAAATTTAATTTTTCTTTTTTAAGTCTATCAGACTTAACTAACTTCAGAAATTTACAAAAATACGTACATCATTTAAGTCCACAAGGAATGAGATTACCATGCTCATTTCAGTATTTTTCTTATTTGTCTTGCCAATACTTTATCAGCGAGCTGTAGTATTGATGGCACAGTTTTTGCAGTGTTCTATCTGTGCTGTAATATTTTGTAAATATTTAGTTATTAATGTTCTAAATTCCTATTATCACATTAAAAGTTTAAACAGTTGTCTTTGTTCATTTCTATAAAATTTCTATAGCAATTAATTGACAAATTGTTTGAATTGATACACTGGTCTCATTGTTATATTAAGGTGAAAATGCCATGTGTTTGATAAAGTTTTGACTGTGACTCAGCAAACAGTTTGTTGTAAGGAGATTCATTCTGTAGAAGTTTTGCCTTTCCATTTCATATTTATTTTGTCAGAATTGCAATGTACTGTGTTAATTTTGTACAATCTCAGTCTACCTGCAACTTTTAAGTTATTTTTAAAAATTAAATACAGGAGAATCCCGTTATAGCGAGCACGGTAATAACGAGAAAACGGCTATAACGAGGTCTTTTTGAGGAATTTACGGTGTGAACGAGTGAAGCGCGCTTTGGTTATTTGTCTTCTTTATCTCCACCCCTCTCGCTCGCCGTTGACGCCTGTCACATTCTTCAGCCTTGCAGTCGCCACCTAAGTGCGTGGCTTTAAAAATAGAATCCCGTCCTTTCTTTCTTTTATCAAACTTCCGTTAATCATCTGTGCCGTGTGTAGACAAAGTTTGAGATTGGAACAGAAACAACGTAAGAAAGTACCGTATATACTCGTGTATAGCGCGCCCTTTTTTCCCCTCAAGTAAAGGAAAAAAATAAGGATGCGCGCTATACACGGGAAAAAAAATTTTGGGGGGGGGGGGGGGGGGGGGGGGGAGGAGTGGAAGTCGTTAACTGCCGGGTGACGGGTGACGTTTCTGGCCAGCCCTCCACACATACGCACAAGCAACAAGGCCTCTGTTTCACACACACACACACACACACACACACACACACACGCGCGCGCGCAAGCTCGCACATCATGGTCTCTTGTTTATTTTTAGACCTCCCCCCTTTTCAGATAGCCAGCTCAGAAGTAGTAAAAAGAGAGAGAGAGAAAGAGAGAATGTTGTCACCAGTTCCCCCCCCCCCCCCCCCCCCCCCCCCGGCAACTTCTTCGCTTCCTCCATTCCTCACCGGTGAGTCATCAAGTTCTCCGCGCCAGCTTAGCAACGTAGCTCGGCACGCCTCCCTCCCTTCCTTCCTTCCACGTACCAGTTGTGACGATATAGCGCTTCATTATCTTCCGTTTAGACAGCAGAGTTTATGTATTTTCCTGACGCATCACCACACATCAATTTAAATAATCAGGTACCACAAAATGTTAGTAAAATTTATTTATGGGGGAAAAAAAAATTTCAATTTTTTTTTTCTTTGGAATTAGTTGCAAAAATCGTGGTGCGCGCTATACACGAGGGCGCGCTATACACGAGTAAATACGGTATTTGTTTACAAATTAGAAATATGTATGTTTTTGTTTTTATAATCGTGTATATTTTCACGTTTTTTTTGTTGTTATCTTAAAGAGATAATATTAAAAAGCCGCTCTAATGATATTTAATTGTTTCGTGGTTAACAAAAACTATTAATTGTTTATATTATATTTATTATTATTTACGCGACGTCATACTGCACGCGTACGCAATACGACTGGATTCGTTGCTGCAACATAACATAGCAAATTATGCGGTATCAGAAGTAACGTAACGATAGTAACAAGTACTAATTGTTATAGTAACGAATACATACGGGTACTCATTTTTTCGTTACTTTAACACCTCTAGTAGGCACTACCGTATTTATTTCCGAATCGCTAGGAGAGTTTTCTTGTAACTTTTGTTTCGGTCCTTTGTTGGGGTATTTGTCCGGGAAAGGGGTGGTGATGGTTTGAGTTTAGTCCCAAATTTATTTTCTAAAAAAGTTGACAGGTTTCTTTAAATGAAAAAAGTATAGTTTTCCAGCGACTATTTCGTTTGAGGCGTACGTGCGTTGCAGCACTCCTGCTTTTTTGTAAGGAATTAAATCGTCGTGCTACACTAGCACCACCTGTTAGCAACGTCCCGAACCAACATGGCCGCCAGCAGACAGCCCGTGTCGATGATAGATAGCAGGACAATGCTGCGTCGGCCGCGAGCTGAGATGCTATACTTGTGGCGTGGTCTGGTTATTTTGACGCAATCGGTGATCGCGTCTGTACTTATGAGGTACCGTTTTAAAGAGAATTCACACATCTGCTCACAGAAATTAATATTTCGTTAATTGAACCTGTTATTTTCCAATTATACAGGTTTAATCACAATTTTTATGCTATTTTCGATTAATTTTTAATTTTTGGGGGCCAAAATTTGTCCAATTCGGTTATAGCGAGGATCAAACCCGGAACCGTGACACCTCGCTATAACGGGACTCTAGTGTACTTGTACGCATTTCTTATTATTTATAAAATAGACAAAATCTATTTTTTCCCACCATTAAACATAACACTGTGCACTTTTTTTTTAAATATAAATGCTCTTAATTAATTTATTGGGACATTTTCATTAATGAATAATAACATTGTTTATAACTATGTTAGGCCAAAAAAGTCAGAGCCGTCTTTATACTTGTTGCTAATTGATCGCATTAATAATACACAAATATTTATAAACTTGTTTGAAATTATTTCAGTCATGACACGTTTACAAACATGTCACGTTATTTATTTTACTATCTGACAAATAGTAGGCACTACCGTATTTATTTCCGAATCGCTCGGACAATTTTCTTGTAACTTTTGTTTTGGTCAGTTGTAGGGGTATCTGTCCGGGAAGGGGGTGGTGATGGTTTGAGTTTAATCCCAAATTTATTTTCTAAAAAAGTTTACAGGTTTCTTTAAATGAAAAAAAGTATCGTTTTCCAGCGACTATTTCGTTTGAGGCGTACGTGTGTTGCCGCACTCCTGCTTTTTTGTAAGGAATTAAATCGTCTCGCTACACTAGCACCACCTGTTAGCAACATCCCGAACCAACATGGCCGCCAGCAGACAGCCCGCGTCGACAATAGATAGCAGCACAATGCTGCGTCAGCCGCGGATTGCGGGCTGAGATGCTATACTTACGTGGCGTGGTAGGGTATTCTGGTTATTTTGACGCAATCGGAGATTGCATCCGTACTTGTAGGGTATCATTTTAAAGAGAATTCCCACATCTGCTCACAGAAATTAAGATTTCGTTAATATAACCTGTTATTTTCCAATTATACGGGTTTAAACACAATTTTTATGCTATTTTCGGTTAATTTTTATTTTATGGGGGCCAAAATCTGTCCAATTCGGTTATAGCAAAAATCAAACACGGAACCGGGACACCTCGCTATAACGGGACTCTAGTGTAGTATATTTTAAAGACAATAGTTCTGAATAATACTAGAGCTTATGGTCTGATTATGTATTTAGAGGTACGTCTGCATAGTGTGTGAAAATAGTTTTCAATAAACGCCATAGTTCCTTTAGTTCGGAAATGCTTTGCATCATGATGCAGTGTTTGTGCTGAGAGATGGCCGGACCGGGACTTGAACCGCACCTCGCTGTCTTGCGTGCTAGTGCCAGAATTAGGTCTGCGAATATCAGTTGGAATACAAGAACTAAATTATTCCCAAACTAGTGCAAATACTGTTACTTTTTTTCTGTAAATATCACATCATTTAATTAAAAAGTTATTATCAATCGTGAAATAGTTATTGATTGTGATAGATTAAATAAATTAGATTATATATGTGGTACATAAATGATATTGGTAGAAATTGCACTAAGTTGTGAAGAAAAAAAAGTGATTTTATTGTTATATCTCCGGCTCACATCATCGTAACGAGATAAAATATACACTATTTTTGAAGTCTTAATATTTAACATTTAAACACAAAGTTTCATCAAAATTGGTTCAGTAGTTTTTACGCTTTACTCTAACAAAACAATCAAACAGACAGATATTCAATATTAATATAGATATTCAATAACAAATTTGGAGACAGTAAGGGACTTAAGTTATTTGATATTAGAACCAAACCTCAATTCCTATAGACTTTTTAGAATGCTCAACATTAATATATTTATTGGGTGCCATAAGAATCACTAGAAGACTATTAAAGCAAATCATATTACCAAAAATTCAAGATAATACGTTATTATTCATGAAAATAATCGTGAACATTTACATCCCTTCAAAGCAGCACTAAGTTTGGCCAATGTATCCTTTAGTTAAATTTTACACTAGAGCATACTATTGAACTGTTCTGCAATTGATTCGTACCATTTTGTTTTGAGGTCAGTTCTTGCAGTGAATGTTACTCTAATATCAACTAGTGAAAACTTTACAAGTGTTAATACTAACTTGAATGTGTGAGATTCTATATTTCCTAGAACTGTGACTCGGCGTGTTAGAGCTGCACCACTAGGCAGGTGCACAAGACAAATATCAACAGTTACTCAAGTTATGTAAATATAATTACATTAAAATAAATGTTATTATCAACTTCTAAAACCATTTAATAGTATAAATTATTGCCTCAAAATTCAAAGCAAATGAATCTAAAGTGTGTTCAAGATCCATAGACTATGGACCATAGTTCAAATAAAACATGATTTTTGGTAAGAGTCAAACTTACTTCATGAACTAATGATCAAATATCATTAATATCAAATCATCCGTATTTAAGGATTACATGATTCAAAACAACAAACTGATATTGTTTGCCTCAAGAAATGATTGTATGTTGACTGGGTCTCTAACATACATGACTCCATTCCAATAGACCTTACTTGACTGAAATATGAATATGGATAGTTGTAAAATATTTGCTGGCATTTCATACAACTGCTGATACTATTCGGAGATCTATTCCTTTATACGTGACAAGAAAGAAAGAATTTCACACATTATAACTTTCTACAGTACTACCTTCTATACAAGAATGAAAAGTGATTTACTAAAAAAATTAATTTAAGTAAAAAATTGTGAAAAATGTCAGTATTGCACATTACCACTGCAGAGTTTGCTAGGTTTGAAAGTGTTAATATTTTTACTGTGGAGTAATTTATAAAAGAGTACAAAAACATCCAGCTTTTGTGTTATATTTTATTGCTTGACAAGGCACAGGATGTAAGATGTAATTTTAAACATATTTATGTCAAAATTTGTGAACTGCTAGGCCTATAAGGAACAGTGTTAGTTTCTCCCATGAAATAATCGGCAAGTGTCTTCCCAGCAGTTTCAGATATTAACCTGTTAGTAAATATTGAATGTCAAAAATTTATATAAATACTGTAGAACCATGTTATAATGTTTTTCAAGAAGCAAAAGGAAAAAAAAAACATTAGCAGGAAATATTAATTAGCATTTGACAGTGTTTTAATTTTTTAATACAAATGGACTCATCAAGCTATAAAAAAATCTCATGTTCAAACCACTGATTGGAACTCTCTATGCTCAAATTTGCTTGGACCAATTTTGCTTCAACTTCATAGTGATGCCAGCTTGTACTTTGTTTGTGTTTACAGACAACCTTCCACTTTACTGTGAAATTGTCGCACAATTCATGACAATAGCATTTAGAGTGGATATGCTTATGTCCAATTCTTCACCACTTAAAATTTTTTTGTGGATTCCTATCTACAAATGAAATAAATGTAACTCTGTAAGCAACATAAAAGTTTTATGTTTTTTAGTGCCATGTCTAGAATACTGTAGCACTACATACTTCCACACGTCTGCCCACACCAAAATGGCAAGGAATGGAAGGATCTGTCATGGTTGTTTTCCAAGACAAAGTTGCCAACAGACACACGGTTCTGTACATATGTATCATTGGTAAATAGCATTCAGAGATTAAAAATTTTTTTTGTAGTTCTCAAAGTTTAGAAGAAAAACATTAAAAGCAGAAAATGTACAATTCATGAAATATTATTCACAGGGTGTAAATACATACATGGTCACTTTTGGGAAAATTTTGGGACTTTAAAATATGATGTTATAAGCAGGAAAACAATATAGGCAGCTATAATTATGTATTATATAATTATATATTATAGGCAACTATAATTATGTGTCTTGAAATTAATGTAACTATCAATAAAGATTGAAATGTTTGTGCACTGAACTTTTCATATTCACAGCCAATTACCAGCAGAAATCACTGGAAGTCATCAGGCGTACCAACTTAGCAGTGTACACATTCTTATTATGTAATCTAGTGTAAAATTAATGTACCTATTAATTGACTTGGGGTCTAGCTAATGTAAAATATTTCTTAAGACTGATCTAGAGGTTTAGCATGTACATTAAATTTATTGAAAAATTAAGTCCTTTCTATGAATTAATTTTGTATAATTCCTTTGGTTCAGAAAGTTTTCTTTTGTCACTATACTTATTAAGAAGAGGTGATATCTACAAGCTTGAGACTCATTGTGGTTAGCAACAGGGAAAACCAGACAATTTCATATGAAGTGGGGGAATATTTTTAATGCCTTTTTTTTCAGTGACGAGGTTAATAATAAGTTAAAGTTATAGCAGAGACATATTTTGATTTTTACTGGTTCCATGTACACATCCTTTCTTCCCCCTTCCTTAACCTGTGTCTGTTACAAAAAGGATTTCCTCTCTTTCATTTGTGCTTATAATTATCCATATCAGCCCTTCAACCATGCGCATTCACTTCAGTGCTGTCGAAAGTAGTGCAATAAAATAAATAATAGTTGCCTGTTGCAAAAGTTAAGTGTCGTATGCTTACGGATAATGATTTTGGATTTGAATTTTTGACAGTTATTGGAGGTTATTAATGGTCAGGGAATTTTTTTTTTTCAAACCTGGAAAAGTTAGGGAATTTTTCATCACAGGTTTGATAGCCACTCAGACTGTAAATAAATTTGTTACCTTCAAGAGTATCCATAAGACTAGTAAAAAAAAAGTATATTTATTTGACATTCTGTCTTGGTATTACCTATTCAAAGGTATTACATTGCAGATATAAGTTATAAGAAATGCTGAACTTTTTTGTTAATACCTTTACTGCAGATTGAACATTTTCACAGCTGTTCTACATCCATTTTAAAGTTTTCTTGAAACTGAGTCCTGTGTAGCTCCTCAACAATTTTGTTAATCTTTAAGAAAAAATCAAATTAGATGTATTACTTTTTTTATGAAAACAATAATTTCTGTTATTCACCACAAATATCTTCCATATTGACATCTAAAATAAATAAATAAATAAATAAATCTTGGTCAAGTTTGTTAATGGCTGAAATCAAACCAAGGGAGTGGTAATGAAGGTTTTTAAAAACCAGAAAAATTATTAATATTACATAATTATGGCAAATAACGAAATATCACATCCCTTTAAAAGTTGTTATACCTCATGACAATACCAAAAACTTATGTCAAAATCAATTTTTGGTACAACAAATCATTGCTCAAAGAGTTGAAAAAACAGGGGTTGATGGGTAAAAAAACTTGTTATATCCGTTAGTAGGGACACTACCAAATCCATTGTTATTTAGTGTAAACGTTGCACACATTACTGAAAACTTTTGTCCGAAATAAGTCTTATACAATTCAATACTGCACTGTGTAAAGTGTAATGGTTGAAGGGGGAAAAAAAAAAGTTTTGCTTCTCTCTTAATAGGCATATGAAATTTGTTGTAAGTTATTGTAAACTTTCCAATTATTACCTAAAATTTTGTCTGGAACAATTTTTGATAGAGGAAACATTACTGCAAAGCAGGGGCGAATATTCCATGGAACCAAGGGAACCATTGGTTCCCTACTGCTGACAAATAAATAAAATAAATATATTACTACTTGTCTACTGTCATAAATAATTCAACTTGTATTTTTTGAACAGCTCGCCCTAAAACTTTGTGTATGCACGTTCGCGCGTTGAACCTCTTCAGATATCGCTTTATCTCTCTCTCGCCTCTCTTTCTCACTCTGCCTTCCCCGCTCCCACATCCCCCCTCCCCCGCCTCCCGGCACTACCATTGCTTTCCGCGCCTTCATTGGTGGCTGACTCCTTATCGGATCTCTCCGCCTTCGCCTTCGGGTGTTTCCGTGAGCACTCGGCTTCGGCTTGCGACCTGGGGAACCAAGCCAGACGGCTGGTTCCATCGCGTGACGCATGGCGTATTCTCTAGAGAAATTGTGTGCTTCGCGTTGCGTAAAACAACTCGCCTGACAACAGATTTACTACATTAAGAATACGTACTTTATAATACTTAATTACGTCCCAAGATTTTGGTGAAGAGTTTCGTCAAATTCAAAAGTGGCCACATAGCTACAGCATTGTTGAACTCGCTCATTGCGGTAGGCTTGGCCAAGGGAACCAACAGTCTATTCTGCGGGCCCTGGCCATGGAGGGGATTTTAAGGGGAGTGCGGAGGGACGAAGCTGTCGCAGGAGGGGAGGGAGCGGCAGGAAACAGACGCGCTTGTGACTGCGTGGTAGAACATTTTAGAGGTGTAAAAGTAATGAAAAAAAGCGTACCCGTATGTATTCGTTACTATAGCAATTAGTACTCGTTACTATCGTATCGTTACTCGTTACTTCTGATACTGCATAACATGCTATGTTATGTTGCAGCAACGAATCGAGTCGTATTGCGTAAGCGTACAGTATGACGTGTAAATAATAATAAATAGAATATATACAATTAACAATATTTGATAATTAACAGTTTTTGTTAACCAAGAAACAATTAAATCTCATTAGAGCGGCTTTATTATATTATCTCTTTTAAGATAAGAACAAAAAAAACGTGCAAATACACGATACTAAAAAACAAAAACATACATATTTCTCATTTGTAAAAAATACTTTCTTACGTTGTTTCTGTTCCAATCTCAAACTTTGTCTACACACACAATACCTTTAATAAACAGTAAAAAAAACTTGGGATGACGAATTTTCAAATTATACTTAACTTAATAAACAAACATCGTTCTTTGTAACGTAAATTCATCGAATGCGCATGCGTAAAACATACGAAAAATGCGAGTAACGAGATGCAGCCGTGTAACGAGATGCAGCCGTGTGTAACGTTTCGTTACTCGTTACTAGATGGCGCACCCGTTACTCAGTACCGAATACATACAGTTTGCTACAGCTCTAGAAAATTTACTTGTTTCATCTTTTGGTGCTAAAAGTTTCGAACAAAAACGAGTTTTAATTTTGCAAGGTAGACCCACGCCAGACATATCGTGTATGGTAACAAATGCTAAATCAAGCGGTGTGCAGTGCGAAAGACACTTCAAATCTAATAAGCGAAATAGCCTAACAAAATGACCATACATGCTCATGCTTGAAAGTGAGAGTTAAGATTATTAAATTCTGTGTGACTTTAACATGTACCTATTGCATTGACTACCAAAATCATAATTTCGTGAATTTTGATATAGTTATGCTGGTGATGTGTTTCCGAGCATATCTTTCACTGTTTCATTGATTAAAATATCTTGCTTCGTGTAACGACGATTGCTCAAGTTTTAGTCATACCAGCTTTTTGATTTTATTATAATATAGGAAATGTTGACTTAACATTTTGAAGAGAAACTCTTAGGCCTAGCTTTCATTGACACTTAAAATTGTTTTGCTGCGGAAGCCGCCTTAGTCGAGGCAACAAAAGAAAAATAGATGAAAAACATACTAATAGACCCATTGGTCGGTGGGAGGGCTGTTTAAAGGTACAATTCATCACTTTTGCTTAAGTATTTTACAAACTATGGGTTTTAGAAAAAAAAAAAAAACATTTTGATACAAAATTAAAGAGCATAAAATTTCCTACAAAAGAGATACGTTAAACAGCTTAAAAAGCACCAATTTGCACCTTAAAATCAAATTTTTTCAGGGGAGGACCCCCCACCTTAATAGGGGCTGACAGTGAACATACTTGGTTCCCCCACTTTGAAATTCACCCTTCGCCACTGCTGCAAAGGCTGTTTCAACCAGTGGCACTGCTAACCCCCCCCCCCCTCCTTTTCCCGGACATTCAGGGAAACTAAGGGCCCATGGACTCCGCAGTTACCTAATGTACAACTTTCTAAACCCCACAGTTTAAACACATTGAAGACTGTGAATGTTACTTGCCATAACAGTGTAAACATCATGATCTCTGCATGTCGCTTTACTTTCAAGGTTCCCAATGAAGTCTGTCAGCAATGGATTTGTAATTTTCATCCTGTCAGGGTAAACCCAAGCATTAAAAAAAATATCGCTCCCAACCATATGCATCTTCTTACTGAGATAGAGCACCATTAACAAAGAAGAGTCCTTGCACTACAAATATTTCAGTCATACTACTTAAGTTTGTTAAAATTATGAAAGGCAGCAAGATACTTCACCAAATTTTTGGGACTGAATTTATTTGTTGCTGAATAATTACCCACTTAACAGAGTCAATACATCATTCCTGACAGCATTTAAGAATTGGCACAGCAGCCTGTTTTCACACCTTTTGAAAAGATGCTTGGCTATAGGCATGTAACCAATCAGGAGGTACAGTATTCCACTTGGTCTCTAAAGAGCTGTCTGTCTGAGAAGACATTTCCTTGAAAATGCATCCTTTTTACTTTAGTATTATTTGTCTAATTTTCCAGAAGTTGTTTCATACCTTAAAAATTTTTTTAGTGGGATCCTCCTTGCCCTGCACTGCTTGCAATATTTAACTCTGCATGAATGAGCCCAGGGTGATCTGCACAGTACTTCACCACATCCTTTGCTTTCTGAACAGCCGCCCTCTTCAACTACATACATGTAACACAAAAGAGGCAAAAGTGGTACCAGGAAGGGTCTAGTAAATACGGAATAGATCTAATAATTTAAACAAATTCCAGTGCTATATACTTGAATTGCATTTCCAATCCATACAGTCTTTTCAGTCTTTGCAGATCACTCTCATTCTTACTATCCACAATACCGTATTACTCGCATAATGTCCGCAGTAATTTGGCTACATTTTTGACAAACAAAATGGGGTGCGGACATTATGAGGTGAAGTCCGATAAAAAATTTTTCCTCAAAATTTTACTTGTTTTGTGTAGGGGAGACCGGGGGCACCATGAGTCATGGGGTACCATGGGTCAGCAATTGTTTAGAGCAATCCAGAATGTTTAGGTTGGCGAAACTTGCATCAAATATTTTCCATTTAGTGGCCCACATATTGTATCTATATATCTGTGATCAGTCTCTGTTTTCTCAGTGTGTTTTGTGTTTATCTACATGATGATAAGGGATCGTCCATTAATCACGTGAGGCTCGCAAGGGGGGGGGGGGGGGGGGAGGGGGCCAGGAAAAATCACGAAATATCACAAGGGTGAGAGGGGGTGTAGAGAGATATCACGTGTATTTAATTTTTCGCCCGATTTCTACTAAACCGAAAAGCGACGCGTGACCTTGACTCGCTGTAGCCAGCAACAATATCCCCGCCCACCGCAACATGAACCACCCGGCTCGGCTTGCCAGTCGCTAGTAAGACTGTGATTTTGGCGCCGAATACATGCGTAAATCACATATAAGCCTTTCCTTTATTATTTTTATGCCAGTGAGAATAAACCTGCAACCTTAATGTGTGTCTGGACATTTTTATCACTGTGCTTAATTTTCCAGAATTAAATTAGATTATAACTATATTTAAAGATAATATTCTGAAATTTTAAAAATATTTTGTACCAAAAAATGCACGTGATTTAATGGCGGGGGGGGGGGGGGGGGGGGGGAGGTCTAAAACCTCACCACAAATCACTAGGGGGGAGGGGGGGTTAAAAATTTGCTAAAAAAACATCACGTGATTAATGGACGACCCCTAAACTATTTTGCTAACCAGTTATTATTGTTTTATTAATCTGTTTGCATTATAAGATACAAATACTGACTGAGCAGCACAAATGTATATGTATCTTATCGCATCTACATAAATTGCAGGTCATTTAATTTATTTTAGGTTATGTTTCAACAATTTTATTTGTTACAAGCACTTTGGGGCACGATGGGTCAGGCAACCTTGGGGCACCATGGGTCGCCACTAAATGTTTAGGTTAGCTATACTAGAAAGGATCAAATACAAAACAGTTAGGCCTAATTAATTTTTTTTTGTTTTAGATCATGGTTCGAACATACAAACGTAAGACTACAAAGGGCTTATTCAGCGAAGCTGATCTTCAAAAAGCACTTAATTTGGTCGCAGAAGGAAGGAGCATTCAAAGTGCAGCTGACGAGTGTGGTGTCAAAAGAGAGACTCTAAGACTCAAGAGTAAGTTAATGAACTCACAAACTCCAGTAGAATTTGAGCTTAAAAGTTTTTAGTGATGACGAAGAACTTTTAATTGTTGAATATTTAAAAAAGTGCTGCAAAATGTTCTATGGACTGACAACAAAAGACCTGGCATATGAAACTGGAAACTGCTGTTAATGGTGTAAAATGTCCTGAGTCATGGCATGCAAAACAAATGGCAGGTGAAGATTGGTTAGCAGGATTTTTTAAAAGACACAAAGATCTGTCACTTCGGTCTCCATTGGGCTGTAGTCTTGCTCGCGCTATTGCTTTCAATCGTCATAATGTAGAGGCATTTTTTTTAACAATTACCAGGCATTATTGTTGAAAGAACCACAGCTTGGAAGCCCTTCACGAATTTTCAATTAAGATGAAACCAAAACGACTGTTCAAAATAGTGGAAGAGTAATTGCTGAGAAAGGTTGCAAAGCTGTGTGTAAAGTCAAAAGTTTGGAAAAAGGCACTTTGGTTACAACATGTTGTATTGTCCGTGCAGATGGCAATTATCTGCCGCCCATTTTAATATTTCCTTGAGTGCATTTTCGTGATCACATGCTGATTGGGGCACCACCAACACACTGGGGCTAGCCAACCCATCAGGATGGATGACTGGGGAACTCCTTGCAAGATCAATTAAACATTTCATAAAATATTCCTACAGCACGAAAGATAATCCTAGTCTGCTGATATACGATAACCATGAGAGCCACATTAATTTAGAAGTCTTTGAATTAGAAAAGCAAATGGTGTTCACATTTTGACACTTCTTCCACATTCATCGCACCAGATGCAGCCCCTGGATGTTGGTTTGTATGGTCCCTTTCAGAAGTTTTACAGTTCTGCTATTGACTCTTGGATGTTGACTCACCCAGGAAAAACAGTATCAATTTACGATGTAGGTGGATTTGTTGGCACATCCCTCCCACGTGCTATGACGCCAAATAACATCATCAGTGCTTTTAAAAAGACTGGAATTTTCCCTCATGATCCACATGTTTTTAGTGATGATGACTTCCTCCCTAGCTCAGTTTCAGAACGGTCCCAGTCATCAAAGGAAACAGACATTCTGGGTCCATCACAAGCTGTGCAATATGTGGCGAGTAATGATACATCATGCATTGTGCCAAGTTTTGTGAATGATGAAGAAATAGGTGATAGTGCTCCACAGCATTTCAAAAGTCCTACAGAATTTCGAGGATACCCAAAAGCAGAACATCGAACAGGCACTAGGAAATGCAGACAGTTGGGAAGCAGCAAGATTTTGACTGCTACACCACAGAGAGAAATTCTGTTGGGGAAAAGAAAAAAAAAACAAGAAAAAAAAACAAAGAAAATAAAATCAGCAGTAGTGAAACATCACCTTTTTGTTAATGAGAAAGATTATTCAGAATCCGAAGGTGAAGACAAGGTGATTAGCCCACCAGACAGTGATTGTGATAACTGTATGGAATCCCAAATCCAAACTCAGCAAACTCATAAATCATTTCTTTCACACAATACAGAGCCAAATGAAGGTGACTATGTTCTTGTGGAGTTTCAGGATAAGAAAAGTAAAATCACTATGTTGGACAGGTGTTGACGATTACAAATGAATCAAATGAAGGAAAAGAATACGAGGTGAAATTTATGAGAAGTTCAAAGAAAACCCTTGATAAGTTTATTTTTCCACAAGAAGATGATATTTCGATAGTGGGACACTCCGATATCTTGTTTGTCTTGCCAAGGCCTGAAACATGTGATAACATTTTTAAAATTTGCTGTGTCATTTGATTTATTCAACATGCGCTAAAAAGACTACTTGCAGACAACAAGTGGCTACAGTAGAACCCCGATTTAACGAAGTGCTATGGTTACCGAAAATGTTTACTCTAAATCGATGTTTCGTTAAATTCGACTTACAGATTTTCCATGACCCCGCACTCATAATCGCGTCCCTACGTTTCCATATCGTAGACAGGGTCGACGCCGATATCTTGTGCTGCCGTGCTATCTCAGACTGGCGCGCCGTACGCGGAGAAAGGTAATTAATTATACTCTGTCAGCTGTTGTTATGGCGCGGCGTATCTGCCGGCTGGCTCTCTCTGTTCTCTGAGCTGCGCATGCGCAGTATAACTCACTCAACGCTCACCCAGACTCGTGACATTCCATCAGCAGCCAGCCAATAGGCGCGAGCTTAGCGTAAAAAAATAAAAGCTCCACCGCCCGTGTCCCAGTTTTGTCCAGTTCTAATACCAGTAACATAAACGAATCGTCAAAAAAACGTAACAAAGCCGATATCCAAAAACAGTAAATAAAGTCGTGTACCAATAAAAAAAGCTAAGCAGGTCGTCAACAGGCAGTGTAGTCAATTCCAATCGCAATCTGTAGTTAAAATCCAAGAAGAAAAGCAAAAAATTGAAGTCCGAACAGCACTTATAAAAAATGTATTCCAAAAACTAAACACCGCGCACAAAGCTCTTACTGAGAATAATGATAATGGCGTATTGGTGTGACGTGGTCACAAGTTGAAAAAACCTGGAGGATGGGAAAGGGAATATTTGGAAACGTGTGATTATTGGCTAGCACTGTTACTATGCGGGCGTGATTGGAAGATAACGTGGTGAGTCAAGCCAGGCATAAAAGAGGGGGAGGGGGATGCGGACAAAGAAACCCTTCATGACGTCATGTGTCACGGACAGTCTATCTATCCAGGCGCGCGCAATGGCACGCACTTACGCAATCCAGTTACAGCGCTCTGAGTTTTTAAGCAATTTGAACAACTTTTTTTCATTTTTTCGTGTTTGGACAGATGATGCAAAGGCACATATTAATATATAGTACCTCCATTCTATTACTGACACCACAGAGTGTATTTTTAATAAGTTTCCGTTACAATTTACGTACTTTCATTTTTTGGAAATCTACATTATTATTTTAATAAATTGGTGTTTTTTGATGGTTCATGAAAACCTTTACGTTAAATCTCTGTTTTCGTTAAATCCGTGTTCGCAAAATCGGGGTTCTACTATTTCTAAATCGTTTGCTATGGATAAAGTGTAATTTTTATGGCAGGTTTTCATATTTTTGCTGTAACTGTAATTGATTTTTTGTGTTCATTTAATATTTTAAGCATGTTTATTTAATTAAACCTATTTTAAAAACAATTCAACTTCATGTTTTAGACCAAAACTCTGTTTCATAAGAATGACCCATAGTGCCCCACGTATGGGGCACTATGGGTCACTTCTAAAAAACCATATTAAAATTTTTGTATGAAATACTAATTGAAGTAGGCTAACTAACATAAGTGTGTGTTGAAATATATACCTTTCTTTATTTATGTACACAATAGTGAAACAATAATTTCATATTTAGACATAAATTTGATAGTTAGAATTTTTGCGACTCATCGTGCCCCGGTCTCCCCTAGAGTAAAAAAATTGTTCCTGATTTTACGTATGCTCATGGTTCCGCGGATTGCATTAGTAAAATCACTGCTTCGTAAAATTGGCACCCTTCCCTCGGCTCAGTTGAAAAATTTTAACGGTGGCACACTACTTCGGAGAGCGCTGGTGATTGACGACCCTCCACATTTTTTTCTTCTCTCACTCGCGTGTGCGCTCTTACGTTCAGAAGCCGCAGCCAGCCTACACATTGAGATGGCCACTAACGGCACGGGGCAGATGGCTAATGTCTGCATTAGCCGGTGCCAGCGAGCCTCCCTCCCTGTCCCTTGCCCACTGTGTGTATAAAACAAGTTACCGGCAGACGTCTGTGCACGCGAGTCTCCTCCTGCCCTGCTTGACTGAAGCAGGGTAAGGAGTGCAGAGCGTGGGAAAGGCTGAGCAGGAATTTTTAACAAAAACAAAGCAGAGCCTTGTCTTCCTGACATTTAAGAATTTATGTATGTCCATTCTGTTACAGCTGACATTTTCTTTACGTTGCGTATCATATCTTACATGAAAACAAAATTAAAGCCTCTCAGCAAACACGATGATAGATAAACATGTTGAAAAATTTACATACATTAATAATTACTACCTAACTTAGGTACCTAAAAAAATTGACACTGTAGTAGCACTCAGAAAATTTCTACTAGGTAGTCTGCATTTTAACAACACTTTACGCCACAAAAAAAAAATGACAGTGACTAAAGAATGTAGCAGTTCTATTCCACTTCAGACTCGTTGCTGTCACCGTCCTCTGTATCGCTGCTCCTGTCATCGATATCGCTATCGCTATCTTCCCAAATAGCATCATCTTCAGTCCCGTCGAGAGCAACGGTGATGCCGGTCTTTTTAAGCTTTTCACCACCACAGTGTCAGTGATAAGTGCCCAACTTTCCATCCCGTTACTGTGCCTTTCAGGGGTGGCAAAGGTTGCTTTGTCTGGTGCGGACTTTATGTGGATTTTAAAAAATTTTCCATTTCAAGTATTTAAAAAGAAATGTGCGGACATTATGCGATGGCGGACAATGTGTGATTTAATACAGTATTTAGTGACAATGTTGCAATAATGCCAAGCTCTGGTGCACTTCTGCTCAAACAGGGAAAGGAGTGGGGAGGAAACGTACACACACAAATATTCACATCATATTATATATTATCTCTTTTTATTAGTTCTAAAATTACTTTTAAATTAGTCTAAAGTTACTTTTTATACAGACAATGATTATTATTTTGCTTTAATGTTAAAATTTTCATTATCTACAGTACATTTAAAATAATTTTAAGACTAAACTAATATATTTCTTAACACTGTACAAAATAGTTAACAATTATTTTCTCTCTGTTTTTTAAACCATACTTACACGAGCTCACGAACTAGGCAGAAACTGTAGAGAGCTCGTTTATTTGATTGTTCACAACAATGGTAACTGTACAATGGGCACAAACGCAGCAGTAAACAACAGCACAATGAAGGTGACAAAGACAATACCTGACCATGCTGAAGTTTCTTCCTTGAGGCAATTTACAACACATACGTAGTATGAAAATCCTTGACACAAACACTGCAGATCAAAGAACAAAGTTCGATGGAAGAGGAGACGACGATCAAGCAGACAAAGCTGTACCGCTAATGAAAATCTTTTTAAAACATTTATAATTAATGGCTGAACAGAAATGCACATGATTCAATTAAAACTTTTACCAATAATAAAAAAAAACACAGTCATATTACTTGAACTTAAAGGTTTTCATTCATAATAAGGATAACATTTTTAAAAGTTCATAACTAATCACAGCCATGCAAGCTGTTAATTTAACATTAAGATAAAGTTGTTCTGCACTTTCCTCAACTATTTATCATGCCACTTTACATATAAAACTTTATTTCACTGCTGGAATATCACAATGCACAATATTATGGTGCAGTCGCATGTAAAAGCTTACAAAATATGTAGTGGTTTTCAAAGATTAAAAATACAAAAAAATTCATTATCATAAAATACATTCATACAAAACAGCAAAATTATGCATATGAAACTATAAAACTCTTCCAAAAAAAAATTAAATCTCAATAAAATATAATTATTTTATATATAAATAAACCTCAAAATGGCTCCTTAAAACAAAACCAATTTCTTCCAAAGCACATTACAAGAGTACAGAAAAAAAATTTGCAAGCTTCAGAGAAGTGTAAAATGTTAAACACATGAGAATTAAACTATCAATGGATGTCAATATTGTGAATGATACTTCTTAATTGACTACTCTGTTTGCAAAAACATTTTATGCATTTGCTAGAGAGAAGAAGTAGCTTGTACATTTTATCTTTGGGTTGCTTTTTGTTACAATATTACAAGAAACTAAAGCAAAAAATGTTTATTTATTAAATTAAACAAAGTTCCTCTGTAATTGTCTTCATGTGATTATCTTTCGAATGACCACAAAGCATTATATTACCACATTTAGTTACAATTCACACTACTAATCTTTATCAAAAGCCAATAAAAATGCAAAAAAAAAAAAAAAAAAAAGCAAAATCAAACCATACTTTAAATTTTATTTTATATAATTGAATTAAAAAGAAATCCTATGAGTTATGACTTCACTCTACTGTATCTTCCTAGCAAAGATATGTAACAATGATAAGGCAATATCTTTTTTGCAGACAGAGCACTTAAATACTCAGTATAATTCACACAAAACTAACAAATCCAAGCTAATTTTCTTAGACTTTACAACTAAGAATAATCAACTTTTGATGCAATATACACACCTCAAAAATATTTCACAAATTTGAGGCTAGAATGCTGCAATTACCGAGTTGATGTAGTTTGTAGTATCCTACATGCTGTCGTTTTAACTAACATAGCTATCACAAAATAAATCTCAAATTGACTGGCATATATATTCTTGCTTTAAGACCTTGTACTATAAGAAGGTACATGGAAATTTCGAGAAATTACAATGTATTTTTATAATCATCTCTCCGTATCAGCAGGGTTGGGTCGGATGAATATTTGGTGCAGAAAATGTGTAATTTACTAGTATATTCTACTTTAACATATGTTTTAAGTATAATTAAAATTATTACATATAATACACGATGAAAATTATTACTATAAACATCACATAAAATTTGTATTTACACTTTATTAAAATTAGGCGTCATTTTTTACAAATGCTTCAGCAAACATTCAAAATTTGACAGCTGAATATTATTATGTAACTAATAACAAAATGATTATTTATACATTATACCTGATAGGTGAGTCCTGTGAAAAAACCAAAGTGTGTGTGTTTTGCTTACTACATCACAATATTAAACTGTCAAAGTAATGTTTGCTTAAGCATAAAGTGACTTAATATCTTGAAGATTGTAATTGAATTTTTAAAATAATACTACATAATAAAAACACTTGTGAAGCGATAAATAAATTAGTCAATTTCCAGCAGTATTCTTAAAAGTATTTCAATTTAATGTTTGGTCACTTTACATATAACACTTTGGCCTGCCTACATCTAATAACTCTTTTATTCAGAATAGCCACTGGCTGGAATTCGCCACCACCGGTTTTGTACCAGTTTCACCAACCTTAAAAAAAAATGAAAAATATATTCTCTTTTTTTTTTTAGTGTAAAATGATTCCAAATATTGGTGCATAATCTATACTTTTACTTATTGAAATGTTTAAATAACTATTTTCTATTTGACTTGGTATTAATTTCATAGTATTTTAAATAACAAAATGTTTTAATCATATTCTACGCATAATGACCCACCCAGCTAATCGGTATTTTAGAAAATCCTTGTCAGTCATAAGGTTCAAAATGCTGTTATGTTATCGTGATTTTATGAAAGTGCAATAATGTTTATTATTTATAATATTGTATCCACTTCACCACTTTTTCTCTCTCAGCAAGCTCAGTACGTATGGACAGCTAGAACAGAACACTGGAAGACCCACAACATCAAGTTCTAACAGATATGAAAATATGCTACATACAAACCATTCATTGTTTGAGATTAAAAATTCTTACAAGACTTGAGTTAAAAAGACCACAGAAACATTAGCACAGATTCACAGTAAACCCAGAAATTATATATAGAGGTACCCTGCCATAGTGCTGTTTATTGTTTTGCATTTGAGTTCTAAAACACCTCAAAATCATGAATCACAGACACAAGTGAACCTACTGAACCATAGCTTACAAATTCAGTTGAAATGCACGGACCCAAAATTGAGTTCTGTAACAGCTTAGCAAGATTATTAGGCAATTGATTAATACAGTGTAGTATAGAAGATAACAAGAAGAAAGTTCACATTTTTGTAATCGTAAATTCTGAGAAAACATTTACAGATAGATAGATGAGTTACAAAATATGAGTTATAAGTAATTACCATTGGCAATTTGTACAGCTTTGTATCGAAATAAATACGTTCACTAACCCAACTGATTTTCATTGTTCCTGTTCTGTAGGGCCATAAAACCAATGCTTAGTTCACACACCTCATGATATAATAATTCTCTGTTCAAAAGTTTCGACAAGGAAAGATTTCCACAAGGTTTTGATTGTATTTCCAGAATAAAATCTTTTGTCCAACGTAATATAAACATAGGTAATGCAGCACAATGTTTTCTGGTGACACATCGGACCTTGTATGAGTCCTGAGACTCGACAGATCTCACTAGTACCGGCATGAATGTGTGGAAACTCTACGAGGGCTGGGAGACAGCCTTCTTGCACACAATCCCGTCTGCTGATGGGCGACAATTTCTTCAAGAACACTAACATGTCAAGGACAAAACATGGAAGAACATGTGTTTTTCCTTAATTTTCAAGGGTTCATTAAAACTAAAAACATTTCTAGCTTCTCAATAATCCAAGGACAAATGGCAACTCTGGGTTGCAGTACTGTGCTTCTTAATAAATAAAAACAAGTTATCGTAATCAATGGTGATACAATTTATAATACTGTACTGGTCTGAAAATATGTCTTCCCTCTAATGCAGCCTTTGACAACTTTAAAAACCTAGCATGGGCCTATAGCCACATCCTTAAAAAAAATAGAAACACTGATATGTATACACAATATTACATTAACAATTATGAAATCAAATACAGTGAAGGATAATACTAACATGTTAAACCAATTTTTTTTTATCAGCAAAGTAGTGGTTATAAGATATTACTTATATTTTTGTAAACAAGTAGCACAAAATGCTGTAGAAAGATATACATAATCTAACTCACTTTAACAATTACGCTTTGAAGACTAGTGACATAAGTTGTAACCTGATTTTGAGACAGTGAAATGTTATGTTTGGAAGTACTATAGAGAACAATGATGGGCAGTGACTATACTAATAAAACAGGGGGAAAAGAAAAAAATAACTAAACGGCAAAGAGGTGTCACAATAATGTTTTGGAGAAATTTTGTTAAATTATGTATTTTATTAAATGGTGACTTTGCATTATGCACTTATGTTAGGAAATTTTTTACCTTACTGTCAGCTAATAAAAAATGTTTTGTTTGGAATAGTAAAAGAAGTAGTCTCATAGACGTGTTGTTGGCATCAATGTCGAACAAATAAAATGATGTTGTACATATGTTCTGCCATATTACAGATTGGTGTTTCAAAAATGCCAGGTTTTCCTGCGGTGGGTAAGGATCACTAGGCCTTCAGACCAGCACGGTACCGGACAGTCGAGGCAGAGAGTGAGTGTAGACCCTCCTCTCAGAGCCGTCACACCTCCGTGGAGGACTTGGGCCGCGACTTGCGGCGGCGGCGCGCCAGCTCCGACATGACCACCGGCCCGAGGTGCGGCGCGCGCGGACTCTGGCTGATGGCGCGGTACGTGGCTGCCACCGCCCCCTGCACCCAGCACGCAACACACCGTCGCTCATTCGTCCTTCCTGTGAATTCAGCACGGCAGTTTTTTTTTTTTTTTTCCAATTTATGTTTAGTCACAAACTTTGTTGCCACATATGCGCAAGAAGAGTTATCTAACATCAAAAAATAAGTAACCCAGGCGTATACCAACAATAAAGATAATGCATGTGGAATTTTTCAGATCGAAATCTATGATTAGTATAATCATTTGACATAATTTGCAACCAAACAATAGATGAAAAACTGCTGAAATGCTAGAGTGAGAGTGAGATTGAGTGAGATTGAGTGAGAGTGAGATTGAGTGAAAGTGAGTGAGATTTATTCCAAAAATACACTTTGTATCAGACTTTCAAAAAAAAAATGCTGTATTAAGATCAGAGTACAATTCCTGAATGTCACCTTCGATCAGATAAGCCAAACATTTTGGAAACTACTTCCAACAGTCTTTCCTCCCAACAACCACACAAAATTCAACTTAAACAAAGCAGCATGTCCTACACACACATTTTCAAACTGGCAATACCCTCTTTTATCGCATAATCATCGCACTCGCATAATCGTCACACCTATATTTTAGGCCGCCATAATTGGGATAAAAAAACTTATTGCGAAAGATCGCATGATGTTTTTCGTCCCGCTATTAGATGCCGAGCGCTTTGTGTAGGTATCTTATCAGTATAAAATGATGTATTTTAAAGTAGAAATCTATTATTTATTCGGACATTACCACTTACTTATTTAATTAACGGAAATATGAAGTTGTCTGACGTGTAAATGTTCTTTTAAAGACGTTCTTAAACATTATTTTCTTTATCTGATCGTCTGCGTCAACGTGGTGTACCGCTTATGAACATGTAGCCAGCGCTAGTTGGCATTATTCATGTTTGGTTATGTTGCTTCACGTATAGAGCGCGCGCACTTAGTCGAATATCGATATCTCGCCGATTGCATGCAACGCGCATTCTCTGTCAATTGCCAAGTTTACTACATTTGATAGCCCGCATTCTTTCGTGGCAAGCGTGTACTACAACGGTAGTTACGTGTTAGTTCATGTCACAGTTTCAAGTCGCTTGCATTCGGGTCACAGATTTTGTTATTGTATTTAAAATTGAAGAAAGGTTTTTCTTTAATGAATTATTAAAATAAATTGTTTTGCGTGCTCTTGTATACTCCACTTTTTTTTAAAATAAACGTACTTTCCAGGAACGGGTTTTGTTTTTATGAATAACTTTACCTAACAAAAAAAATTTTTTTTCCGCATAATCGTCGCACTCCTACTTTTCAAAATTGATTTTAGAATAAAACGTGCGACGATTATGCGAGAAAACACGGTATATTAGGTCTAGTACTCATCATAGTAGACCCGGTTCTTGACTGAAAGAAAACACTCTGTTAGAACTCAAAAGTAGAGCTGGGTAGAGACTCACAAACTCGAGCCAAGTTCAGCAAGTAGCTACAGCTTGACTAAGCTTGAAAGTCGAGTTCACTGCACTGGTTAGGATGAGACTCAATGGTATTTTTCTTCAAACTTGATACATATTTGACATGTGCAACAAGCATTAAAATCAGAACCATTATTTTTCAAACACTTCACTGCATAATCTTGTAATTATGTTCTCATAGTTTTGTTGAAGTGCAGTTAGTTTTACACAATTACACTGCCCATAAAAAATTAACTCAGTTATTAACGTTTCAAAACTTGGCAAAAGATGCCATTTTGGGATGGCTGTATCTTTTCTTCTAATACAGTAACGAGTGTGAGCATCTTTTCAATACCAATCTTTTCAACCAACATGTGATACAGCATGCAAAGTAGAAGCCTTTTTTTACACAAGACAAGGGGGTGTCTGAAAATGTTGTAAAATACAGGAAAGAGTAAAATAAGGGAAATGTATGAAAAATTATTTTTTTCTCAGAGAACAGTGATATTATACGATCTTAACAGACCATACTCTGATATACACATAATTATTAAGAGTGTATGAAACAAATCTAAATAGACTAATTAACATTGAAGTCCTATATTTATAGGGGTGTGCGAATAGTGGATTTTGATGGTCGAATATTTTCGAATCGAATAGTAAAATTTTCGAATAGAATGCGAACAGTTTCGAAGTCGAATAGCTGTAATATATATATATATATATATATATATATATATATATATATATATATATATATATATATATATATATATATATAATATGTTACCACACTGAACAATGGCGGGTTTTCATATATTTAGTTTATACAAGATATTTTCTGTGAATGAAACCACAAAGAAAAAAGTTCACTTAGTATTTTTAAGAGTTATTGAGGACATGAATTTTTATTTCATATATAATAATTTTTAATAATTGTTATCTATTTTATATTTTATGTAAATATTGGTCCGAATATAAGGCGACCATTTTACACAAACGAGAAATGAGAAAATTGGAAGTTGCCTTATTTTCGCACCCAAGACGTAGTTCCAAGCTGAAAGCTACAGTAGAAACATTTTTAAACAAAATGTTCACGATTTTTATATTAACAAAAACTTTGTTACCTCACACGGGGAAAACGATAAATCCACCCAATGTTGCAGTAATTCACAATTGTTAAAAGTTGAAAATTAAAATATTTGTTCTTGAGTAAAAATGTGAATGTTGAAGCATCTCAAAATGGCAACCTTTTGTACTTTGTACTTTGTACTTTGTGTACGATCGCGTGTTAACATTTACGTTCATTTAATTTCAGATTTTTAACAGAAATATTTGTACTAAAATATCACAGCTATTTTCAGAACAATTGTTTACGTTTACAAACAGAAAATGTTAAGTTAAGAACATTTCGGATGTAATGTTTGGAAATTCATGGCTGCCAACTGTCTTTCCACAATATTTCTTTGTTGTAAAACGAACATTGCCGAACATGCACGAAGACGCCATATTTACAGGAATTTGGTACGTTGCTTCAAAAGCTATTTTAATAATTTAACAGTAATCCACTCTTTATTTATGTAAAAACCTTTCAAACAACATAATTATCTTAGATAATTCTTTAAAATTCATAGGACAGAGACTCTCTGTCAGAGAGTAATATGGACAAATATTCGCGGTCACGTCAACGAAGTTATTCATGGCCGTATGCTTCACCATGGCAGCTAGTCACGCGTTTTGTTCCGGCAAGCTGCATTCTTTGTTTGCTTTGTTACGTTGAACACACTACTAAATAGTAATACGTAGCTGTGAAACGGAAAGTTAAATGTGGTATACATAAATGCAAAAAGGATTTATCAACACAAAATGTATGACTAATGAATTTTCACATTAATTCCTACCAAAATTATTTTTACATTTGTTTGGCCTCCTGAAACTGCAGGTCGCATTATATTCGGGCATACGGTATTCGCAATTTTAAATTTTGCTATTCGACTTACGAATGCGAATAGTTCGTCAGTTACTATTCGTGTTTACGAATATTCGCACACCCCTATATATTTACATTCTGTATAGAGTGAAGGTAAGCATACATACTGTAGAATCTCGCTTATCCAACCTTTGCACATCCAAAATTCTGTATTATCCAACGTCAGGCGAAGCAACGTGAGTCATCCCTTCCTTCCACAATGCTGTGCGCCCTACCTCCTTCACTTCCTACACAACGCACTACCTGCTCAGTGCGGTGCAGTTTATCATTGTGTGTGGATCGCTTATTGTGTACATGCGTGTGTGTCCCAGTTTGACAGATGTTGTGTTGTTTTGAAAGTTGAAAATTACACAAGTATGGCAACGAATAGGAAGAAAATTGTATCGATAGAACAAAAACTTCAAGCAACAGGAGACTGGACAAAGGAGAGACAACGATTTTGGCGTTGGATGGGTAACTGAGCAGACAGGAAACATATCCAATTGTGTAATTTAACTGTTTGAATATATTTAAATTTTGTAATTAATATTTTAATATTTGCGGGAAAAAAAGAACAGAAAAATAGTACCAGTGGGTATGAAACAAAAACCGGAGAATTGCCAGACAATGTCAGTGAACCATTCTGCTGACTTGGCAAGTCATGAAAAAATATCCCTCAAACTTTACTTTAAAATCTTTAAAAGAGCCTTTTCGCACTTCCTAGGGCCCACTCAGACAAAATATTTTAGGACGTTGAAGCAATATTAGCATTGATTTTTCGTATGTCTGATTTTATTAATTGTTATTGTGAATAAACAGACACTGAACAACTGAAGACACCAACACCTAATTATACTTTCTTAAAAATTAACTTAGGTTAAAAGAAGACAGTTTACTACAGTACGGAACAGGATGTGTGAGAGACAGACAGTAGAGGGAGTAGAGGGAGAGAGAGGGAGCAGAGGGAGAGAGAGGGAGCAGAGGGAGAGAGAGGGAGAGGGAGGATGCAAAGGGGGAGAGAGGGAGCAGAGGGAGAGAGAGCAGAGGGAGAGAGAGCAGAGGGAGAGAGAGGGAGCAGAGGGAGAGAGTAGAGAGAGCAGAGGGAGAGAGAGCAGAGGGAGAGAGAGCAGAGGGAGAGAGAGCAGAGGGAGAGAGAGCAGAGGGAGAGAGAGCAGAGGGAGAGAGTAGAGAGAGCAGAGGGAGAGAGAGCAGAGGGAGAGAGAGCAGAGGGAGAGAGAGCAGAGGGAGAGAAAGGGAGCAGAGGGAGAGAATAGAGAGAGCAGAGGAAGAGAGAGCAGAGGGAGAGAGAGCAGAGGGAGAGAGTAGAGAGAGCAGAGGGAGAGAGAGCAGAGGGAGAGAGAGCAGAGGGAGAGAGTAGAGAGAGCAGAGGGAGAGAGAGCAGAGGGAGAGAGAGCAGAGGGAGAGAGAGCAGAGGGAGAGAGAGCAGAGGGAGAGAGTAGAGAGAGCAGAGGGAGAGAGAGCAGAGGGAGAGAGTAGAGAGAGCAGAGGGAGAGAGAGCAGAGGGAGAGAGAGCAGAGGGAGAGAGTAGAGAGAGCAGAGGGAGAGAGAGGGAGCAGAGGGAGAGAGTAGAGAGAGCAGAGGGAGAGAGAGCAGAGGGAGAGAGAGGGAGCAGAGGGAGAGAGTAGAGAGAGCAGAGGGAGAGAGAGCAGAGGGAGAGAGTAGAGAGAGCAGAGGGAGAGAGAGCAGAGGGAGAGAGTAGAGAGAGCAGAGGGAGAGAGGAGAGGCAGAGAGTAGAGAGAGCAGAGGGAGAGAGGAGAGGCAGAGAGTAGAGAGAGCAGAGGGAGAGAGAGCAGAGGGAGAGAGTAGAGAGAGCAGAGGGAGAGAGAGCAGAGGGAGAGAGTAGATAGAGCAGAGGGAGAGAGAGCAGAGGGAGAGAGTAGAGAGAGCAGAGGGAGAGAGGAGAGGCAGAGAGTAGAGAGAACAGAGGGAGAGAGAGCAGAGGGAGAGAGTAGAGAGCAGAGGGAGAGAGAGGGAGCAGAGGGAGAGAGTAGAGAGAGCAGAGGGAGAGAGAGCAGAGGGAGAGAGTAGAGAGAGCAGAGGGAGAGAGAGCAGAGGGAGAGAGAGCAGAGGGAGAGAGTAGAGAGAGCAGAGGGAGAGAGAGCAGAGGGAGAGAGTAGAGAGAGCAGAGGGAGAGAGAGCAGAGGGAGAGAGTAGAGAGAGCAGAGGGAGAGAGAGCAGAGGGAGAGAGTAGAGAGAGCAGAGGGAGAGAGAGCAGAGGGAGAGAGTAGAGATAGCAGAGGGAGAGAGAGCAGAGGGAGAGAGTAGAGAGAGCAGAGGGAGAGAGAGCAGAGGGAGAGAGTAGAGAGAGCAGAGGGAGAGAGAGCAAAGGGAGAGAGTAGAGAGAGAAGAGGGAGAGAGAGCAGAGGGAGAGAATAGAGAGAGCAGAGGGAGAGAGAGCAGAGGGAGAGAGTAGAGAGAGCAGAGGGAGAGAGTAGAGAGAGCAGAGGGAGAGAGTAGAGAGAGCAGAGGGAGAGAGAGCAGAGGGAGAGAGAGCAGAGGGAGAGAGAGCAAAGGGAGAGGGAGCAGAGGGAGAGAGAGCAGAGGGAGAGAGAGCAAAGGGAGAGGGAGCAGAGGGAGAGAGAGCAGAGGGAGAGAGTAGAGAGAGCAGAGGGAGAGAGAGCAGAGGGAGAGAGTAGAGAGAGCAGAGGGAGAGAGAGCAGAGGGAGAGAATAGAGAGAGCAGAGGGAGAGAGAGCAGAGGGAGAGAGTAGAGAGAGCAGAGGGAGAGAGAGCAGAGGGAGAGAGTAGAGAGAGCCGAGGGAGAGAGAGCAGAGGGAGAGAGAGCAGAGGGAGAGAGAGCAGAGGGAGAGAGTAGAGAGAGCAGAGGGAGAGAGAGCAGAGGGAGAGAATAGAGAGAGCAGAGGGAGAGAGAGCAGAGGGAGAGAGTAGAGAGAGCAGAGGGAGAGAGAGCAGAGGGAGAGAATAGAGAGAGCAGAGGGAGAGAGAGCAGAGGGAGAGAGAGCAGAGGGAGAGAGTAGAGAGAGCAGAGGCAGAGAGGAGAGGCAGAGAGTAGAGAGAGCAGAGGGAGAGAGCAGAGGGAGAGAGTAGAGAGAGCAGAGGGAGAGAGAGCAGAGGGAGAGAGAGCAGAGGGAGAGAGAGCAGAGGGAGAGAGAGCAGAGGGAGAGAGCAGAGAGAGCAGAGGGAGAGAGAGCAGAGGGAGAGAGTAGAGAGAGAAGAGGGAGAGAGAGCAGAGGGAGAGAGTAGAGAGAGCAGAGGGAGAGAGAGCAGAGGGAGAGAGTAGAGAGAGAAGAGGGAGAGAGAGCAGAGGGAGAGAGTAGAGAGAGCAGAGGGAGAGAGTAGAGAGAGCAGAGGGAGAGAGAGCAGAGGGAGAGAGTAGAGAGAGCAGAGGGAGAGAGAGCAGAGGGAGAGAGCAGAGGGAGAGAGTAGAGAGAGCAGAGAGAGGGAGAGCAGAGGGAGAGAGAGCAGAGGGAGAGAGAGCAGAGGGAGAGAGTAGAGAGAGCAGAGGGAGAGAGAGCAGAGGGAGAGGGAGCAGAGGGAGAGAGTAGAGAGAGCAGAGAGAGGGAGTAGAGGGAGAGAGTAGAGAGAGCAGAGGGAGAGGGAGCAGAGGGAGAGAGTAGAGAGAGCAGAGGGAGAGAGAGCAGAGGGAGAGAATAGAGAGAGCAGAGGGAGAGAGAGCAAAGGGAGAGAGTAGAGAGAGAAGAGGGAGAGAGAGCAGAGGGAGAGAGTAGAGAGAGCAGAGGGAGAGAGAGCAGAGGGAGAGAGTAGAGAGAGCAGAGGGAGAGAGAGCAGAGGGAGAGAGTAGAGAGAGCAGAGGGAGAGAGAGCAGAGGGAGAGAGTAGAGAGAGCAGAGGGAGGAAGTAGAGAGAGCAGAGGGAGAGAGAGCAAAGGGAGAGAGTAGAGAGAGAAGAGGGAGAGAGAGCAGAGGGAGAGAATAGAGAGAGCAGAGGGAGAGAGAGCAGAGGGAGAGAGTAGAGAGAGCAGAGGGAGAGAGAGCAAATGGAGAGAGTAGAGAGAGCAGAGGGAGAGAGAGCAGAGGGAGAGAGTAGAGAGAGCAGAGGGAGAGAGAGCAGAGGGAGAGAGTAGAGAGAGCAGAGGGAGAGAGAGTAGAGAGAGCAGAGGGAGAGAGAGCAGAGGGAGAGAGAGCAGAGGGAGAGAGTAGAGAGAGCAGAGGGAGAGAGTAGAGAGAGCAGAGGGAGAGAGAGCAGAGGGAGAGAGTAGAGAGAGCAGAGGGAGAGAGAGCAGAGGGAGAGAGTAGAGAGAGCAGAGGGAGAGAGAGCAGAGGGAGAGAGTAGAGAGAGAAGAGGGAGAGAGAGCAGAGGGAGAGAGTAGAGAGAGCAGAGGGAGAGAGAGCAGAGGGAGAGAGTAGAGAGAGCAGAGGGAGAGAGAGCAGAGGGAGAGAGTAGAGAGAGCAGAGGGAGAGAGAGCAGAGGGAGAGAGTAGAGAGAGCAGAGGGAGAGAGAGCAGAGGGAGAGAGTAGAGAGAGCAGAGGGAGAGAGAGCAGAGGGAGAGAGTAGAGAGAGCAGAGGGAGAGAGAGCAGAGGGAGAGAGTAGAGAGAGCAGAGGGAGAGAGAGCAGAGGGAGAGAATAGAGAGAGCAGAGGGAGAGAGAGCAAAGGGAGAGAGTAGAGAGAGCAGAGGGAGAGAGAGCAGAGGGAGAGAGTAGAGAGAGCAGAGGGAGAGAGAGCAGAGGGAGAGAGTAGAGAGAGCAGAGGGAGAGAGAGCAGAGGGAGAGAATAGAGAGAGCAGAGGGAGAGAGAGCAGAGGGAGAGAGTAGAGAGAGCAGAGGGAGAGAGAGCAGAGGGAGAGAGTAGAGAGAGCAGAGGGAGAGAGTAGAGAGAGCAGAGGGAGAGAGAGCAGAGGGAGAGAGAGCAGAGGGAGAGAGTAGAGAGAGCAGAGGGAGAGAGAGCAGAGGGAGAGAGTAGAGAGAGCAGAGGGAGAGAGAGCAGAGGGAGAGAATAGAGAGAGCAGAGGGAGAGAGAGCAAAGGGAGAGAGAGTAGAGAGAGCAGAGGGAGAGAGTGTAGAGGGAGAGAGTAGAGAGAGCAGAGGGAGAGAGAGCAGAGGGAGAGAGTAGAGAGAGCAGAGGGAGAGAGAGCAAAGGGAGAGAGTAGAGAGAGAAGAGGGAGAGAGAGCAGAGGGAGAGAGTAGAGAGAGCAGAGGGAGAGAGTAGAGAGAGCAGAGGGAGAGAGAGCAGAGGGAGAGAGTAGAGAGAGCAGAGGGAGAGAGAGCAGAGGGAGAGAGTAGAGAGAGCAGAGGGAGAGAGAGCAGAGGGAGAGAGTAGAGAGAGCAGAGGGAGAGAGAGCAGAGGGAGAGAGTAGAGAGAGCAGAGGGAGAGAGAGCAAAGGGAGAGAGAGTAGAGAGAGCAGAGGGAGAGAGAGCAGAGGGAGAGAGTAGAGAGAGCAGAGGGAGAGAGAGCAGAGGGAGAGAATAGAGAGAGCAGAGGGAGAGAGAGCAGAGGGAGAGAGTAGAGAGAGCAGAGGGAGAGAGAGCAGAGGGAGAGAGTAGAGAGAGCAGAGGGAGAGAGTAGAGAGAGCAGAGGGAGAGAGAGCAGAGGGAGAGAGAGCAGAGGGAGAGAATAGAGAGAGCAGAGGGAGAGAGAGCAAAGGGAGAGAGAGTAGAGAGAGCAGAGGGAGAGAGTGTAGAGGGAGAGAGAGTAGAGAGAGCAGAGGGAGAGAGCAGAGGGAGAGACAGAGACGGGGGAGCACCTTGATGACGCTGGGCTCTTGCAGCTGTAGCCGGCGGTGCGGCAGGGAGCCGCGGTGCTGGATCCAGTCGTGCTGCAGCACCTGGCTGGCCGTCGGCCGCTGGCCCGGGTCCACGTGCAGCATCTTCTGCACCAGGTCCTGCACACACACACACACACACACACACACACATACTCTCCCTTCCTCGCCTCGCTTGCCACCACACAGGTGCCAGCGGGCAACATTCCTCAACCAAGTATTCCACTTACACAATTCTAAACATAACATATAATTCATTTTCTTCAGATTGATAGGCACTGTTTAAACAACAATATTTCTTCCTTTCAGTCAGGAGGTGGTAGCATGGGTCTTACCCTACTCTCAAATGTTATGTGAGCTATTAGGTGCTAGAGAGAGCTATGAAGTTATGTTTTATTTGATTTTGTTTGTATAAAGAGTTGATAAAATTTATTTCTGTGTTTCTGTGGTAGTTTGAAAATTTTCTCAAAACTGCTTTTCTAGAAAACTAACATCTTTACTCACCTCCCTTTCCCCTCCCCTTCCATGTTCTGAGTCACAAGTTCCTTCAAGAACTAGTTTCACTACTGATGAGAAACTAGACAATAGTAAAAATTAAAAGAGACAGGACACAAATCAAAACACAGATAAACCACAGTAAACACAATGAAAATTACTGATCATGCTGATTAAGGTCACAGTGTGGTCGAAAGATTGAGTGATCTGTGTAGTTTGTGTTGTGTTTTGACTTTTTTTTATGTCCTGTCTCTTTGAATGTCTTGCCATTACTATGTTCTTCATTAATTAGGTCTATCTCGTTTTATTAGTTAATTATCAAACATTTTGAATTTACGAAATGGTCAATTTTTTTAACCATGGCAACACACAGGCATGAAGTATTGTGACAAATATTGATATAAATCCTTATAGTCACAAACATTTTACAGATTCGATCAACCATATGTATTTTTTTTATCTTCAATTGGCAGTTATCACAAGGACCTCAGCGCCAAAACAAATACCTGCCGCTGAAGAAGCGCCAAAACACTAGCAACCACTATAACAAATTTAGTAGCCAACGAGCATATGATGTCAGCCTGACTACATACAGAACTACCAGTCTATCCTGCAGGGCAGTGAAACATATTTTTCCAGGACCTACCAATGACACACCTACAGCAACTAAATGATTGAATCACAGTTAGATCATTCAAGACTAAAACAATTACTTCCGTATTGAAGACAGTAGCCAAAAAATGAATAACATGTTGGATTGAAAGTAGCTCCATGGCATGAAACTATCATGTATATAGCCAGAGGAGTTTTAAGGATAAGAAACAATAAAAGATAAAAAAATATTCAAGACTTAAAGTGCACTAATGAGATCACTCGTACGTATTTAACAGTTGAGACACATGAGTAACTAAACCTTCTAAAAGGTTTTCTAGTGCGTGTTTTAGTATCATTGCACACGTGTTAGGAGGGTTATACTAGATAATAATCAACTGAATTAAGGCTTAATGTCTCTTCAACATCAGGTTCATCAGAGAGAATGGGTGCTGAGTACGGACAAGATTTTATGGTGAATTGCGATAGAACCGGAATAACACTGCAAAGCATGTCAATATGACAACTATGCAATGCAAGTTAAAACATAATTTAGCACCGAAAGATAACCAAATACATAAAATCAATCAGCAATTTGACAAAACTTAGCTCAAATTACAAAACACAGGCAGCAACTTGTTTTGGACAAATAATAAAACTCAGGCATGTAACTTAATGACTTTATATACAAGAAAAACCTTTTTAAACTATTATTTTTAAGGTGGAAAATAAAGGGAAATAAAAATTAAGTAATAATATAATGATAAATCAATTTTTGTAGACAAAAATTAAAAAAAAAAATAAAAAATTTAAACCAAACTAAAATTTTTATGAATAACAGTTGGCCGCTTTGAATTATTTACTTCAACTTGTGTCATGGTTGCTCGTCAACGCTGGATGGGAAACTGAGCAGAAACTCGCCCCTCTCTCCTCGAGCCTTGGGGAGCTCCTGGCCACTGGGAGCAGCTCGCCCCACACACATCGGACAAGCCCAAGAGAGACCAAGTGCGAACCACGTCGGGGAAGGAAGGGGCTACGCTGCTCCACGGAAGACAACACCGTCAACGCCGTCACGTTGTTAAACCGTTTGCTGCCGTCACTTTGAAAACGTAACCAGCTGGACTTGGAATGTTTCAGCGAGTCCCTGAAGTGTGTATTAACGGCGGAAGTAGAGACGACACTTGGTGGTAGTGTGTGTTGTAGCACTATTCAAGTTGACGTAGTACAAGTAGTGCGGGTCTTGTACTTTGGCTTGGAGGTACCATACGTGTTAATAGCACGGAACTGAAGTTAAGACGGCAGGCAGCAATCGTGTGACGGAGGCGTGGCGTGACGTGAACGTTAACCGGACTTTGGTCTTTTCATCGTTCGATGCAGACTGTACTGCGAATGAGTGAGAGTTGCAAGTGCATATGTTTTGGAGAAGCAACTGTGGTACACTGGCAAGAGTGACGGAGGTAGAGACTCGTGCAGCCGGGTGTCGACCAGCTTGGAAAATAACTGCGAAGCGTAATGAACTTTGCTAGTGAAGTGTTTGTGGTCATCTTAGAGCACCTCGTTGCAGTGCACAGACCGAGGGCGGGTGGACGGGCCGTGAGGAGAGGGATCCTGTCCCGCAGTAGGTCCCTGGTGCACAGCTGCGAGGCCACACAGACTGGACGAGGCTACTGGCGGAGTTCCGAAGTAACCGGCAGACAATACTGTTCCTTCCTTTCCTGGAATAGACGTTCTCAAATAAACTATTTACATGTACCACTGATACATACTGGTGTTAACATAATTTCTGAATTACTCTGATGAGCAGAGGAAAGCTTGTTTTGCTCTGTATATAATACTTTGTATATATTTGTAAATAATTTTTCATAGGATATTTTACATTGATACAGCTTGCAATATTTATTGGTATTAATATGTTGTGAGGAGAGCCAAGTTTAATATTTCTGAGTGTGAGGCAGCACTGATATGCAGTTAAAATTTAGGCTTTTACTGGTAACAAGAGCAATTGCGCAACGTAAAGCATTATTTCTTGTTGAGTAATTTTAGTACTTTTCTTATACTTGCTGCATTTTTTTACAGTGTAGGTATGCATGCACTGCTGCATAACCAGGGCATGCTGTTTTGAGCTCAACACAAAAGAGGCATTGCAGAGTAGATGACTAGCCTTTAAGGGTATTGTGGAAATTTGTATTAATGCATTGGGAGCACACTTCTAGTCTAGCCAAGAATTATTATTCTAATATTACCCTGTGCTTACCAGCAATAGATATTTAAGACTTAAAAGTGTTTATAATAAATGTGAATATTACGACACTAGGTACTCACTACTGTTAGCCAATTCCTTCTTATTATCACTTCCTGTCGTTTGAAGTGGGGGGAGGTAACAGTTGCATACATGAAATAAAATTGCTATATCGAAGTGAGGTTACAATGTTTTCCCTGCAAGTACGTACATACATCTAACTTTGGTTATTACATTTTTAAGGAAAATATAGGTAATGGCTTGATGATCTAACCAACAAGTAATTTATATACGTCTTTTGTATACTAGTGGAAGGCGAGTTGCGTCAACTTTGTGAGCTCACTGGCTTGAAAATGCAGCAACTGTGACACGAATCTCTATTTTTATTGAGTGAATACATTTTACAACCAAATTATCAAGTTTTTAATACCTACCATTCTAAATAATATACGATTCCTTACAGCTTAAGAATGGGTGGATACAATCCCAGGTGGAATCGGTGGAATCAAAGAAATGAAGAACCAACATACCCAACCCTTGCCAAAAAAACCCGAGAAAATTCACCAGGTTTCTCTGTTCAAAAAATTTGGGATGGACCATGCCGAAAACTGAATTTGGGTTATCCTCTTTTATTGCATAATCGTTGCACTCGCATAATCATCGCACCTATATTTTTGGCCGACTAAATTGGGATAAAAAAACTTCTCGCGTAAACGTCGTCTGATGTTTTTGGTCCCGCTATTAGATGCCGAGCGCTTTGTGTAAGTATCTTTTCCGTATAAAACGATGTATTTTAAAGTATATCTAATATTTATTCGGAAATTACCCTTTACTGATTTAATTAATGGAAATACAAAAGTTGTCTGACGTGCAAATTTTCTTTTAAAGACTTTTTAAACGTTATTTCCTTTATCTGATTGTCTGAGTTGCCGCAGTGTAGGTATATTTTCCGTATAAAACGTATTGTATGTACAGTACAACCCGGTTATAACATTCCCGTTTTTAACATTTTCCCGCCTATAACACCATAATTTCATGGTCCCGTCATTTCTCCATTTATCACAATGCTTTAATTTCCCGCCTGTAACAATATTAAAATTTCTACATTCCCGCCTTTAACGTTCAAATTTGCTTTGATAACTGCCACAATTTGCAGTATCCCTTCCTTCAAAGTCATAATTTAGAGTGAAACCATAGCTAGAAAATACAGCACGCATATACAAACATCAGATGTTTACATTTGAGTAGTTCACCATAGACGTGGTACACACGCACTCCACAACTTGCACCGGATCGACTATCAATATGGCGTCCTGTTCGCGCTTGTTAGCCTATGACTTGTTCCTTTATACTTATGATGCGCATTTTGTGCACTGATACATGGTCGGAAACAGTGCTACTGTAGTCTATGGTGCTGGTTTTTGTTTCAAAGGTTTAACACCTTGAGATGGTTAACTGTTCTATGGATATATTCACGGCTTTTGTTTGTGGTTAACCTTTACCGTAATTATTATTATTTTTTTTTTTTTTTTACTTATTGTAGTCACGGTCGTATTTAATTAAAATACGCCGTATTGAAATTTTATTCAGGTTTTTGTACGGCTATGATGGCCGATAAATATAAGCGAAAATATATTCTGTAGCTGAAAAAATTCAGTTTATTAACCAAGTGGACAGGAACCCCAACAAAACGCGTGTTGTGATTGCAAAAGAGTTGAATATTTCTGTTTCGACTCTGAACTGTATCGTACAAAACATTTTTTTTTTTCTTTAGCATATTATTAGGTATTATCTATAAATAAAATTAACCAATTTTCCACTCTATTGCTGTACTTAGTGTATTACTCCTGTATTTTGTGTTGTTTTACCTATACTTTTTAATTTAATCAATCCACGCGTAATTTTTACAAAGTGAAGATGATTTCCTGCTTATAACATTTTTTTATGTTGGTCCCTTGGAGAATGTTATAACAGGGTTGTACTGTATTTTAAAGTAGAAATCGAATATTTATTCGGACATTACCACTTACTTATTTAATTAACGGAAATACGAATTTGTCTGACATGCAAATGTTTTTTTAAAGACTTTTTAAACTTTATTTTCTTTATCTGATGTCTGCGTTCCCGCGGTGAACTGCTTGTAAACATATAGCCAGCGCTAGTTGGCATCATTCATGTTGGGTTATGTTGCTTCCCGTATAGAGCGCGCGCACGTAGTCGATTATCGATAATTCGCCAATTGCATGCAACGCACGCTCTCTGTCGAGTGCAAAGTTAACTACATTTGATAGCCAGCATTCTTCAGCGGTAGTTACGCTTGCGTTCATGTCACAGATTTTGTTTTTCTATTTAAAGTTGAAGAAAGGTTTTTGTTTAATGAATAATTAATTTTAATTGTTTGGCGTGCTCTTGTATACTCCACCTTTTTTTAAATAAACGTACTTTCCATGAACGGGTTTTGTTTTTATAAATAACTTTACCTAACAAATTTTTTTTCCGCATAATCGTCGCACCCCTACTTTTTAAACTTGATTTTAGAATAAAATGTGCAACGATTATGCGAGAAAACACGGTACTTTGGTGGGAGGCGGATGATCCAACCACTCAACCACAATGGCCCCTCAGTTTCACTCTGTAAAATTTTTTGATTACATCAACGATAAAAATACAAACATTCAAGAGATTTAAAACTACTAACCTTGGCTTCACAAGAAATGTTCGCCCAGTTCCCCCGTTCCAGATCAAACCGACCTTCACCAATCTTCTGCAGTATTCCACTCGGAGAATCTGTTTCTCTGTATGCAAACGGAGTGCGCCTAAAAAAAAAATTCAGTGAGTATTCTGTAAAATACCTGCCATTTAACCACAGCACAAATGCAACAGTTTGTTTTTACTGCATCAGGATGTTATGTTACATCTTATTGCTTTCACTTGACTAATTAACTATAGGCTACGGCATGTCATTAAACAGTAATAACTCTAGTTCCTAAATTACAGTTAAGTTTTTGGATGCAACAGTATCCTTTTTGCTTAAATACGAAACACAAGAAAAGTTTAAATAATTTAGACTACAGAAACGCAAAAACTTCTGTTATGTAAAAGTTGCTAATTTCACTACTTGTATGGACAGAAATCACGTATACATATGACGGGAGGTTAACGTATTTCAAATAAGATGATTGACATTATACGGATAGGTTGATTCCCCAGTTCTACTGTTCTGACTCAAGATATCCAAAAATATCCCTTTTTTCTATATTCAAATTAAATCAAATTTAAAAAAAAAACTTTAACATGCAAAATAAGCTTTTAAGTCAATTATGTTCTAAAAAAATTTTGCTTGGACGATTTTACTACATACTCAACATGCGCTGTCAATTGGCGCCATGCTTGTTACCTCTCCTCTCTACCAGATATGCCTGCCTTCACTCAATCGTCGACCTGCCTTATAGCCTTTCGGGACTCATCGTAGCAACGCAATACTTGCTCTGCCTGCCGGAGCTGCCTGCACTTTGAGAACCTGCAATGCCACCTGTTTGAAAGTCAGTTTACAGATGTGTCAAGCTTACAACCTCCCGCCAGTTTACAGGCATTCATCGAGAAAGGTTTACGCTCCCGGTCGTTCATTTCCAGATGTGTCGTGACACTGTCTTGACACGCAACTACTGCTAATCATTCATTTACGGACGTCTGTCTACAAACCTCTCTGCAGGATTGTGCAGGCAGCATCATTGCAAGAATGCAAGATCATCACATCCTGCTCTGTATCAAGGGGGCCAGATTCGTTACATTTCAATGAAATCTATAATATTTACGTGAACAATTTGTGGCATTAAAGAACCAATTAAAATCCATAGTAAGTACTCCTGGCCACACACATTACCACATTTCCTTATTAGAGAAACATTCTAAAGCATCTACAAACTAAAAACAAAAGACGACTGTCCAACAGCAAAGCACTGCAGTAGCTCGTCAATGGTCATTTAGCCGCAATACTGCAGCAGACCGCTTATAAAGTGGAAAATTACTAGCTCCTTCAATTTAACAAAGAATGTACGTGAAAAAGGAAATATACATCAATTTATGAATAAACATGAAAGTCACTAGTAGCAGTTGTTTCCACAAAGTGTGTAGCAATACATGCGGTCTGCGGCAGTGCTTGGCCTGCTAAATACACCTCGCAAAACACCATTTTATCACCTGTTTTACATTTTCATTCGCACTAAAACTGAATGGAATAAAGTTTTTCTATTAAATATTTGATACCTGTACGAAACAAAAAAAAAAATAGATTACTCATTCATACAATAAAAATATATGTAAAAAATTCATTAGCTTGTGCATTTTAGGCTTACACTTTTACTTCACCCCGTTTTGGTTACTTCTTTTATAAATTCACAAACTAACCATATAAACAGCACTTTCGAGAGTTAAAAAACATGGCATATGCTTAAAAAGGCAAGTTTAATATAGCCGTTTGAGAAATTTCACACAGCATGTCTGACAGATGATTGAGTAAAATATGCATTTACTAGAGCTGGGCAGACTTGAAAACTCTACCTGAGTCAAGAAAGTAGTCAGCTCGACTCTGCTCAAAAGTAGAGTTCATCATACTTGACCAAACGAGACTCGTTCGTATTTTTTTTAAACTTGATACATACTCAAATGCAACGAACATAAAATCATATTTAACTATTATGAAAATATTTTACAGTGAAATATTGTATTTATGTGATTACTAACATATGTTTTCCAGCCATTTACACAGTTTTCTCAATGTACGGTGTATTACCTAGAAAACATATATGCTGCTATTTACATCACAAAACACAAGAAACTGGAGTCATTTTGGAATGTAATACCAGCAGTGCACTTTAGATATTTAACACAGAAAACAAACTTTAGGAAGAAAATATTTTAATGTCGCTCCAGTACTTTTTTTATACTAGTTTTCATCAATCGTATAAACTTTCAGCACGTATGTAGTAATTCAAAAGTGATTACTTATTAGCCTGCAGAAGTAGCCCCTGTGTATGTATTATGGATTACAGCTATAATTTGGGTCATTGTACGGTAATATTTAGTGCATATTCAATTATTTAAATAGGTACTTAAAATATTACATATCCTGAAAAGTTAGATTAATATAAACTAAAGTGTAAGGTATGTTAAGTTAGTTCAGATACAATAATAATTAGGGATGGGTCGAATCCTATTTTTGGCCGAATCCGAATACTTAGTCAAATCCTTTAAGGATTTGTCAAATATCAAATCCATTAAAAAAAAATTATTAAAAAATTATTAAAAAAATTTTTTTTCATTCAAATTGTAGTTTTCTAGTACAAATGAACCTAAAACACTGAGATTATTCCATTAAAAAAGGCATAAAACAAATACAAAGAACTTACTTGATGAAATATGGGCATGCGATGCTAGTTAATATGACCTAAAAAATTAAAAAAAAAAACCTACTTTAACACTACTCATGAGTTAATTTAAGTAATATGAACATCAGGTACTTAAGATAGTTACATTCAATGAGCACAGAAGCCTAATTTAAAAACCATAATAATAAACTGAAAAGACATCAAAAACAAAGCTGTCGTAGATTGCAGTTCTTTACAAAATTAAAATTACATATCCTCTGCACAAATGACCCTTTTAAAAATACACTAGAGTCCCGTTATAGCGAGGTGTCACGGTTCCGGGTTTGATCATCGCTATAACCGAATTGGGCAGATTTTGGCCCCCAAAAAATAAAAATAAACCGAAAATAGCATAAAAATTGTGTTTGAACCTGTATAATAGGAAAATAACAGGTTTTATTAACGAAATCTTAATTTCTGTGAGCAGATATGTGAATTCTCTTTAAAACGATACCCCACAAGTACGGATGCGATCACCGATTGCGTCAAAATAACCAGAATACCCTACCACGCCACGTAAGTATAGCATCTCAGCCCGCAATCGATTACTCGACTCGGCCCGCGGCCGACGCAGCATTGTGCTGCTATCTATTGTCGACGTGGGCTGTCTGCCGGCGGCCGTGTTGGTTCAGGATGTTGCAAATATGCAGCGCTAGTGTAGAACGACGATTTAATTCCTTACAAAAAAAGCAGGAGTGCGGCAACGCACGTACGCCTCAAACGAAATAGTCGCTGGAAAACTATATTTTTTCATTTAAAGAAACCTGTAAACTTTTTTAGAAAACAAATTTGGGATTAAACTCAAACCATCACCACCCCCTTCCCGGACAGATACCCCAACAACTGACCGAAACTAAAGTTACAAGAAAACTGTCCTAGCGATTCGGAAATAAATACGGTAGTGCCTACTATTTGTCAGATCATAAAATAAATAACGTCACGTGTTTAACATGTCACGACAAATAATTCCAAACACGATTACAAATATTTGTGTATTATTAACGCGATCAATTAGCAACAAGTATAAAGACGGCTCTAACTTCTTTGCCCTAACATAGTTATAAACAATGTTATTATTCGATAATGAAAATGTCCCAACAAAATTAATTAAGAGCATTTATATTTTTAAAAAAAGTGCGCATTGTTGTGTTTAATGGCGGGAAAAATAGATTTTGTCTATTTTCTAAATAATAAGAAATGTGTACAAGTATATGTATATTCAAAGGCTTGGCATATTCGAGTCAAGCCTTGAAGCCAAGCGGAAGTTTGATAAAAGAAAGAAAGGACGGGATTCTAGTATTTTTAAAGCCACGCACTTAGGTGGCGACTGCACGGCTGAAGATTATGACAGGTGTCAACGGCAAGATGTCTAGTGGCGAGCAAGAGGGGTGGAGATAAAGCAGACAAATAACCAAGGCGCACGACACGCGATCACGCCGTAAATTCCTCAAAAAAACCTCGTTATAGGCATGTTCTCGTTATTACCGTGCTTGCTATAACGGGATTCTCCTGTAAGTAGAATCAGCAACCAAGATCACAAAATCTGCAATGTACGAAAATGCTGTTTCATATGTCCAAGTTTTTGTTTACAAACACAAGCATTTTGAGTCTCTCAGGGTCCAGCCTGCTTCGTTTTTGGTCCACTTACTGATTTAATGTGGAAATTTTTTTAAAGATATTTTCAAACGTGTTGAATTATGTCGTTGCATCATTCACGTTTGGTTAAATTGATTCCCGTATAGAGTGTGCGCACGTAGTGGGCTATCGATAAATCGCCGATGATTGAATGCCCCGCGCGCTCTCTATCAACTACTGAGTAAACTACCTATTTTTTCGTTAGTATGTACTACGAAGATAATTATGCGTTAATTCCGTCTTTCGTCCGAGTTCCGTTTTTCTGTTTTATTTTGAACGAAATGTGTTTTTGATGCACGGTTTGATTATAAATTTTGCGACTATCATCCCTTAAATCACATACTTCACGTTTTTCCCGCATTGCTGGCGCCGGCCCTGTGCTTGACACAGTTGTCTCGCTGCGCCGCGTCATTTCAAAACATTCTTCGAGCGGCAAAAATGTAGGTTTGCGGTTATACTGCGATCCCCACTTCCAGTTTTGGATATTTTGATAAAAATCATCGCATTATATTCGGGTAAATACGGTTATATCTACGGACACATTTCTCTTGTTCTTGGCTGAATGTTTACTAATGTGTGTGGTTTTCGCCAATTAGTTACTTGAATCCTCACAGATTCGCCGAATCTTCGCATATTCATTGAATCCCTTGGATTCGAGGGATTCGACCGGCCCATCCCTAATAATAATGCATATTTAATATATAAATAAGTAATATGTATACTAGGCGCAATATAACTCCGAGCTTGAGCTACGTCACCCATGAGGAGTAGGGACTGCAACACGTGTGGGTGGTCGGGTGGATGAGGAGGGGGTATAAGCAGATACGGCGACCTTGCACAGCAGGTAGAGAAAAGTAGAAAACATTGACCACTTACCACTGACGTTCCAAGCAGTACCTCAGTTCTTCAACGCCACTGACTGTTCCATCCGAAGAGTCTGATGTGTAAACGTCACTGCTGTCACTGTTTGCATCACCTAACTGAACAATCACTTTATCAATTTCAATGTCAAAACGCACATCCTTATCCCAGTATTCGTTCTCGAGTGTCTTGACGTGATTGCAAATCGGTATCCAATCTTCTGGACCCATTCGGTTAAATATCTCCTCGCAAAGTTTTTTTACATTTGCCAAATTGCAAGTAACATTTCTTGAAGCGACTTCTCCTTTAACTTTAGCCAATATGCTTTCTATCGGATTCAAATCCGGATGATAAGGGGGCAGACGAAGTAATGTATGGCCACTATTTACCAATAGTCTGTCTGCCGAGTACTGCACGTGCGAAGATTTGTGCTTCTTTATGAGGTTATACAAGTTTGGTTTAAGCATGTCGCTAGTAAAGGAAATATTCTCTTTACTTAACCACTGCTGCATTTCCGATTTTGTCGAGCTGGAGGTAGGCGTTTTATTTATTTTTACATTGTGATAGGGATTATTATCTATCACAACAACACTGTTTGGTGGAAGATTTAGTATTAATTGTTCGGTGAGCCATTTTTCATAATTATCTTTATTCATGTTTTTGTGATAATCCCCTGTTGCCTGGTGCGACTTCCACATTGCAAGAGCATTTGGGATAAAACCTTTTTCACCACCTGCGTGAATCATTATTAATCTTGACCCTTCGCGACAGGCACTAGTAAACCATTTGAGGACATGTCACTCCACATTTTATTTTTTACATGAGACGACAATATGTACGACTCATCCATGTATATAATTGTGCGTTCATCGTTTCTATATTGACGCATAATCTTGAGATATTCTATACGTTTTTGCCGAATATCTGATTTTTCTATTAAAAGTAAGCGCTGCGATTTGGTTTTCTGCCACCGGAATCCTAGCTTCTTCAAAGTCGTCCTTAAGGTTGTATTGCTACCTTGGTAATTTATGTCATTCTTTAGTTTACGTCGTACAGTTTCGACAGTCGGGACACGTTTTTCAAGTAAGTAAAAATTGTACACAGTACGTCGTACCACAGCTTCATCAAAGGTGTCAAGTTCGTGTTTACATGTTTTCTTTCGCTTCTTGTTGGGCGTCTCGAAAGATGTTCCTTCACCAGCTTCATTCCTCTTAGCCTCCCTTTTAATTATTTGTACAGTCGTGCGAGACACACCCGTCGCCTTAGCTGTTCTCAGCTGTGCTTTCTCTGGTGAAATGGACGGTTCCTGCAATCGCACTTCATTTTCCATAAACTGCAGAACGTTATAGACGATTTCCCGCGCCTGCGAGTGCAGTTTTTTACTCTTAACTTTTGACAACACTGGAGGCATATAATGTATAAAGTTGTACTTTACTGAAGTACTGCATTACATATGCAACACTGGCTCTGAACAAAAGTGATACACTGCAAGCACACAAACCTCAGATCCAAACTGTAAACAACAACGTTTAGTAAGTACCACGGATGTGTTAACGAACGTATTCGTCGGATTTCACCGAAGGACTAATTTTTCACTCTGTGCAGTAGCGTGTAGCCCCGGTTATCAAGTTACGCATTATCTCTCACTGCCGCGCCACGTCTGTCTTCTCCAATGTCGGGACTCACAAACACACAACGATTTTCTAACCGTCACCCAGGCTCGGAGTTATGTTGCGTCAACTATAATCAATGTAGCTGACTTGACCACACAAACCTTTCACTTTAGTTATTTTCCTTATTTCCTAGAAGCACTTTTCTGCAAAATTACCAAAATCTTTAATATATTATATACCTAAACAAGGCCAAAAAAACATATAAACTCAGATACTGATAAAATTAATTTTGTTAATTTATATGTCTAAGTACCAATGACTTATTGTTATTACTTTCAACAATTACCACAACATAATATTTAATAGTAATAAAGTTCTGCATGCACTATCTTTTTTGATCCCTAGTATTAAAGCAATATTATAGCATAACCCAGGGCTGCCACTGATATTGAATTCCAAATCCTAAAGAACACACTCAAAAATCCTGAAAAATCCTAAAAATTCCATTGTTAATATCCTGAAAAATCATAATAGCGTAAATCGTAAATAAATGTAGGCAATTTCATTAATGTCAAATTATAGTTCTATCGTAGCAAATAAAACTTTGCAAAGGCAAAAAAATCTACTTACATCCATGAATTTTTTTTTTTTTTGATAATTTCAAAAGAAAACACGTCCACATAGGTTCATAGGTCATATGCTAATATTTGTCTCAAAAACCAGATAAATATATTAGGGATGGTTTGGGCCGGTTCTCCGGTTTCCCGGTTCTAGGCCCCCGGACCGGAACCATTTTCTGGTACTGAAAAGACTTGTTTTTAAAACTTACGGGGTTAAGGTTCCTTTTTAGTATTTTCACTACACTTCAAATTCAAAGCACAACCGTTCGGCATAATTATTGTTAAGACGTGTTACAATAATTTATTTACGTAATGGTGTTTTCCATTACGTATAATCGTATAAATAATAAATAGGTAAATAAACATTCCGCATATCTAAAACAGACAGACATTACCTTACGTACATACCTCAAGCGTGACTTAATGCGCTTAAGAAAATTTATGCAATCACAGCCATGGCCATAACTATGTTCTATATTATATTTAGTGCCGGGATAACTTTATTCTGTATGTAAATGTAGCACAATACAGATAATTGGAAAATTTTCCGAAATTTCCGTCTTGGTCATATTGTTATTTTCATTTATCTACGGTAATATGCCGCGGCTGCGCTGCCATGTTTTTGTGAACATAGTGACCAACTTGCCATGGATTACACAACTTATCATACGTTTTAACTTATAAACGGTAAACGTTATTTTACCATTCCAGAATTAAACCATATGGTTTTAAATGTATGTGAAAATTGAAGTAAACAATTAAAACCCTTCTAGATGTTAATTTACCATGATACTTATTTTACTGTAATTTTTCAACACATGCGACCAATAATACCCGGAGGTTGGTACACAGCCAGAACTTTGACGTTTTGTTTTGGCTACTGTCATGGTTTAGGCGTTAAAAAATTTATGTTATTGGCATGTAAATTAATAAAGGAAGTAATATTTTCAGCTTTGTGCATGAGGAGTTTGTTTCGTCACAGTAATGTCGTATGTGTGGGAACATTTTGTTCTTGATGCAGATGAGAAGTTTGCTATATGCGAACATTGTTTAAAATACTACCGATGAAACAATAAATTTTTTTTTCTTTTCTTAAAGATTGATTATCCTCACAACCAATGAGACCGGAACCGGAACCGGAGAAGAACCAAACCGAATTCCAAGAACCAAAATGGAACCGGAACCGAAAAAATTACAGATTGATCTATCGCCGGTGCGGAAACGTCTGTTACGTAAACAAACAACAATGACCATTATTGGTATTTATTTTTTATGCGCGAATAAATACCGTAATATTTCTTAAATATCCGGATATCCTTTTGATGGTATAAATATCCATAAAAACTGACAAAATCCGTATAATCGGCAGGCCTGGCATAACCTATTTTAATACTCTATGCCTAAAAGCTGTAACTACTCGAGCTCAACTACATTAATCAAGTCTGGACTCTACTCAACTTGACTTGAATCAAGACAAAAAATACTGAACTTGGCTCGGCTCAAACCCAAAATTTGCTAACTTGTCAATCTCTAGTATTTACACAGAGCTTGAAAATGCATTGAGAAGTATAACTCACCCCGCCAACATGATATAAAGTAGAACACCCAAGGACCAGATGTCACACGCTGCATCGTAGCCTTGCCTCTTTAACACCTCGGGAGCAACGAAGTTTGCAGTGTAACAGGGCGTCATCAAGAGACCGTTTTCAGCGCGCAGTTGCTTCGCAAAACCAAAGTCGCAAATGCGCAATGCATCTGGGTTACCAGACTCTGTTGCATAGAGAATGTTCGAAGGCTTCAAATCTCTGTGTACAACCTGTAATTAAATGACCTTAAGAAGTGAAGTGCAGAACTCACAAACCACACTACAGCATGATCACAAGATCAAAGAAACATTTAAAATAAATGTAGTGATAAGACCTATAATGACTAGAGTTTTAAATAAGAACAAAAGCTTACAAGTGGCAAAAACAAATAAAACATTAAACTAACAAAACAATATTTTTGATGGCTACTGTAACATAATATTTAAAAATTACATAAAATTAGAATTCAGATAAGACTGAAGCCTAGTAATTTTTGCTCTAAATTGTTCTTAACCTTAGCAAAAATTAAGTATATTTAAGTAAGTTAGGCCTGCAACTACAGTGAAACCTTCAAATAAAGTACTCCAGTATAAAATATTTCTCACTTTAAAGTAGGGGTAAACGAGTATTTGAAATTTCGAGTTGCATCGAGTTTTAAGTACTCTACTCAAAACTAATTTTAAAGCTCAAAAAACCTAAGTATTTACTGTTTGGTCTACGGACATAATAAAACGTTCATAAAGCATTTTTAATACAAACCTGGAGTAACGTAATGTAGGCTTATATACTTAGTAATTGCGAAGCTCGTACAACACAGTTGAGTAGGAAACATGATTAGTTGACAAGGAATTGATAAGAAAAGGTGTTTGTTACAATTTAAGTACTTCAGCTTGCGATGCTGATTTTTCTCCCACAATTTCATTTTTATTAACAATGTAGATAAGTATTAGATTTACTAGCAAAGGTGACAGATTTTACATAATCTCATACTGTATTTATGATAATTTTTTTATACGTATTAGCAGTCATTTAGCACATCATCATGATTTTGTTTATGTTAAACTACAGTACAAGAACAAACAAAAAATATAACTTCTATACAAGTGCCATACTCAAAGTTTGTAGAATTTGCAGCAGTAACAACTATTTCTTAAAACAACCTTCTAATATCCTTTTCCACATAAATATGTATTATTTATACAGTTTATCATTGAAAATAAATAAATGTACAAATACAAGTCAATTTATAGTCCACCTTGCTGAACATAATAATGGTGCATGATAAGTGAAAAAAAAAAAAAAAAAAAATGACTGAGTGACGAATAAACATCATAAGCATCATACTTATCACACAAACACAATAGTTAGTATTAAAGAACTACCATAAAAAGGAAAAGCACCATAGTTACTGCAGAAATACATTACCACATATTCATCATAGTTACTGTACATAACCTAAGAAATAGAATTGACAAATTAAATGTTACGGCACTGCTACTTCACCCACTGAGCACAAGCTCAATATTATCGTAAATACACCCTGAACATTCTTGTACTGGGCGTGGTATAGGGTATGTAGGAGGGCAATAATGAACTAGAATATTTAAAATAGCACTAAAATGAAAATGTTGGTGTAAAAAAAATTTTTCGTTTTAATGTTTCAAATTAACATCCTAAATTTAGTCTTTAACTGCAATGCATTTGGATAAACATATATTCCAATCCATTGTGCTTCATAATATATTTCAAGAGAGTTTATTTTATTATTTATTAATTGTGAAGGCTTCCATGAGCTTCATGGGACAGTGTAAACAGGTGAAGTACATTCACGTGAACCTTCAACTGCGTGTAACACTATCCTAAAAATACTGAATAAATTATGCTGAATAAAAGGTTTTCAAAGAGGTAATCTAACAATTATAGCCAAGGATGGATGCAAAGGTTGAAGTAGCAAATAGTTACATTAACTTAGTTCGTTTAATCATGGGCAAAGGCCTCACGTGGTTATCATACAAATACATCATTCTTTCACATATAATTAATACTTGCTTAATACTGATAGAGCTAGTACACATGCCACGGCAAAATACGTGAACGCATATCTATATTTTCTTTAGGATTAAATGCTTGATAGAATACATAATATTAACTTGATAAATACTTGAAAGAAATTTTACAATTAAGTATTAACGCTTACACACAAGGATAATGAACACTAACATGCCTCATTAGAGAATACAAAAACGTCAAATGAACATGCAGGCGACCGCGGCCTAACCTACACTAGGCGGTATAAGCTTACTGTAAAGCATGATAAGGCATGATATAAAAGGAAAATTTACAAATTAATACATTAAATTCATTACAAAAAAACAAGTCCTAACGAAGACTGTAGACCAGACGGGGAGAGACGTCAAACAAACTATGCATGGTATTAATACAAAAACGATCAAGGAAAACAATAAATGCCAAATTGAATTTAGACGGTGACGGCCGAAATGGAATTTATAATACAGCTATTACCAAGTACCGTTTACATTACTGTAAGGGTCACCACCTTACAACACTTACGTGCATTCTCCCCGCTGTCACACACTCTCTCTAAAGCAAGTATCAGACTACATGCTTAATTCACGACCAGCACCGACTGACTGCTAACGAACAAGAAGAGCCTTCATGGCATTACACCTAGTTTTAATTAAGCAAGAGGGCGCCACGCGCATGCGCGGACACCTCACGAGGGGAAGACAAAACACAGCACTGGACGCAGAGAGGGGGGGGGGAAGGTAGGAAGGGAAGGAGCGCCGAAGTCCGCCGCGCGGCGCGAAGTTCAAGTGACGCGCACCGACCACTTCAATTGGTACTAGTAACGTACAAATTTTTGAAAAAAAAAAAAAATAAATAAATAAATAAAAAAAAATTTAAACAGCTAATTTACATTGAAATATCAAGCTGTAAAATTATATATACAGTAGAATCCCGCTGATGCGACCCCTCACAGTTTCCGGAAAAACGGACTTATAAATGGAATGATCGCAATAGAGAATTCGGGCCAATTGTTACACCCCCCCCCCCCCCTTCCCCAAGCACCACCAAATATATCCAAATACATAAAAAATTGCCTTTGTTCGCATAGATTTCATATTCAAATAGTCTATTGTGTAAAAAAGACAACTTTTTAAATTCATATTACACCTCGGACTCTCATACCCCGAACAATGGGTTCCGATAAATACTCGCACTAAAGGAATTTGTGTCACGCGAATTCGGCTATGCTAGCCGGCTGGTGGTTATTTTCGTTCAAAACGTGGGGAAGGAACTTGTGTAGATCAGGTAGAAAACATTCGGCTATAAACGAAAGATGTAATAACAATGCTATCCTGAAATGTTGTGACATGTTTTTGGAGTAGATAATCACAGTGACAGAGACAGGATGCGCTCCCGCCCTTGCCGTCAGCGATGTTTATTCTGACAGCTCAAGCAACTATCTTTTCCACGTCCCTTCACAGCGTAAAAAAATAATAATAAAAAAAACGTTGGAATGCAGATGGAAACGTAACTATGCAGTAAAATAAATATATTTATGGCCCTGCTAAATTTTTCTATTCAAAAAAATTCGAGGTATTAGTGATTTTTCAGCAGAAACTGCTGTGTGACTAATAAACAAATTGTATCATAATAACTTAAACTTATAAAGTATTTATTAACGGCGAAGAAGAATCGTATAAGCCCATAAAAATATTTATTTTACAGAGAATGGACTATACAACCTGGCTTTTGTCACACGCGGTGTGGGAGGGGAGGAGGATGCTGGCCGGAGGAGTTTCTTATGCTCTCGCAGAAGCTACCACAGCGGCTTTTCCTGCGGGCGGGTAAGATAACATGACAGCTGAGACAGCTTTTCGTGCGATAGTGGACGTGCCGAGCTTGGCTAGACACTGCCGCGTGGACAGTCTAGAGGGGTGGTATCTATTTTTAGCCATCTTTTGTATGCCTGCCTGCTTACAGTACAGCTCTCGCCAAGATAAACGTGAACACATAGCGCCCAACAAAGTGTGACAGACTTGTTTTTCAGCCGATTTTACTCAAATTTTCGACTTTCTCTGCTCAAAGTTTTTACGGTTTCTCAAAAAACGGTCGCATAAACGGAATGGACGCATCAGAGGGGGGTCGCATCGGCGGGATTCTACTATTATATATATATATATATAGACACACACACACACACACACACACACATATACATACATATATATATACACACATACATATATATACACACACACATGTAGACACACACATTCTCTGTAGATACGGACCATAGGCTATTACGCAGTTAGAACTATGATAATGAGTAAATAACCACCATGAGATACTATCTACAGTGTGTATTGTGGTGCCACTATTTTCTGTTAGTAGAGTTTAAAACAATATATATATAAAAAAAATTGCTGACTACTCTACTCGAAAATGCTTGGGTTTTTGAACAACTCGACTTGACACATCCCTACTTTATAGTATATATATTAAGGTCCCAGTCCAGTGTAAAGACGAAGGCAAGGCGACTGACCCCGTGCTGGTGCAGGTACTGAACGGTGCTGACTATCACTTGCATGATGGCGCTGGCCTCCCGCTCCGAGAAGAACTTGTGCCTCTTGAGGCGGTCCAGCAGCTCCCCGCCTCGCATCAGCTCCATCACCAGGTACACGGACCGCTCGTCCTCGTACACCTGCAAGCACGCCCCGCCGTCATGCTGCGGCACGGCAAACATCTTGGCTTGTGTTTCATGTTTCATGTTTCATGTTTATAAGTGGGAGAGGGGCCAAAATCCCTGGGACCCAGTCGAGTTTCCACATTTTCACGATAAGACACAGATTACAAGTCGTTGATGAAAGAATTCTTCGGAAACCTTACAAGTTATTGATACCCACAGATCACATTTACAGTTATGACCATGGCACTTATTTTTGAAATCTGTGGGATTAGATAAATGGAGAGGGGGCAGACAAAATTATTTGCCCCCGGGACCTTAGTTTCTCTCGACGGCCCTGCTATGATAACTGAATTTTTCTATGTAAATGTGTTCAAGGTCAGTGCAGATGAATTTCCAAACCTAGATTATCTTTATTGATATCAGAATGAGAATGCATTTAAAATGATTAATTTTTATTTTTATTTTGATAAAATTACTTAAGTTATTTTTACCTATTTCAACATGTAGGCTAGGTTAAGAGGCAGCTGAAAATAATTTTATGTTAATTGTAAGGGTAGTGAAGCTTCAGAAAGTCTAAGTCGAATTGAAGATTAATTTTCTTCTATTTCATCTTTGGGAAAATTAAAAAACTTTGATAATTCCACGGATTTTTCTGATTCAGAATACCTCAGAAAGCTGGATTTCAAGCCATTGAGTCATAAATAAAATCTGTGGTGTCTGCAAGCTGTGGTTTTTACTGGGAGGGAACCATTCAAGCCATCAAACATGCATTACAACTGCTAGCATGTTCATCAGTTAGATAATACACATCATGCAGCGAGGACCTGCCCTGCCGCTGCCATCACCTTAGCGAGGCGACTGCCGCAGTGACGTCTTATCATTCAACAGCACAGGAAATTATTTCTTATGCCTAGCTTTCAAAAACAAATTGACTTATGTTCCAAGGGGAAAAAAAGGTCTGCATCATCAGCACATTTCACAAGGGATGCAGGCATTGGAAAAAAAAACCCTTGCTTAACTTTTACTACACTCTGTTCAAGATGAGGTGCAAAATATTTATCAGGTATGCAGTATGTATTTAGACTTTTGTAGCTGAATATTGTGCTGCTTCTAATTCACACACTTTTAACAATTGTAACACCCCTCGTGCCTCAAAATAGAATTATTTGGAATTAATTAAAAAAGAGCCTTGGAAACATGCTGGATAAAAAAAATAAGTTAAATAAATTGATTTACCAGAGGCGACACGAGGTGGGGAACATACAAAAGGTTTTAACAATTTTGAAAGATTAACAAAAGAAAAACGAAAATGGGCCGGCCCGCGCTTACTTAAACCAATTTACATTCTTAGTTTGGAATATAAACATTTGCATTATGAGTTTCACACCCAAAGTTGGATGGATCCGATGATTACATTGATAAATAGTTCTATTCGTTTTACATTTTCTTGAGAAAAACACTGGTCGCTGGTGGGTTGGTCATCCGCATAAGATAGTTCGTAGCTAGGTAAGGGGGAAATGTTGAATTTACATTACCACCCGGGGTCTTCAAAACGATCACGTCGGGTAGTAGAAATGTTTCTTCTAATGTGACCCACGGAACAGGAAAGGAGGGGGGGCCACGAGATGGGAGCATCAGTCTCTCCCTGTCATCGACCCTGTCAAAACAGGGGAGTTGCCCAGCACGCTGCAGTCGTGGAGTCAGCCAGGATCTGGAGCTCGCGAATTGCGCGGCAGGACGCGGATGATTTCTTCATAATAACAATTAAAAGAGAAAAAAGAATTTCGAAGGCAAATAATTAAACTATGCAGACAGACTAATCTACTAGGATTGACTTGAGGGATAGCATCCCTTATGCAAAGCGACTACATAGTCGTTAGCGGTCGGATGAAGTCTTGCAGATTCGCCGATACTCGATGGAGATCTGTCTGCAGACGCGACGCGAGTAGATCTGTGTCGCGGCAAACCGCGTCTCGTAATTAAAAGTGCCCGCCGGCTCTAACAGGTGGAGGGAGGTCTGGGCCGCCGAAAGATTCCGAACTTGCCCGAATGCGGGCGAGAAAAAAACTCTAGCAGGAGTCTTGAAGTTGGCCTCACTGGGCGACAGTAGAGAACTCTGTCGGAGGGGTCTGAGTTGAAAACAATCGACTCGCGCCTGGCGTCCATATAACTCAAGGGAAAGCAGGTGCTGCTCTCTGGCGCCCTAGAGGGTAGGTTAGCGGAGAAGTTCGCGACTTGGTCGCTAGGTAGCGCTTGTGATCAGTTTTGGCACACTCGCTTTTTGCGAGAAGACCTTGAGAACGGTCACTGTTGCCCAGGGGGTTACGACCGGTCATTGGTCTTACTTGGAACTGAGAAGGGGGGGAGGTGAGGGTAAAATGCAACGCTGATGGGAATCTACGTCCCGTCGTGGCTGCAGAGGAGCGAACATAACACTAACACGTGATGAAAAAAGCCAATCTCAGCTCGTCTCTGCGAACTGGTCGCCTGCAAGCTACAGGCTTGTCTATGCAGTTAGGGTCACGAAGAGAAATGATATTACAGGCTTGAGGCGTGACTGAAGGCGGGGGAAATGGTAAGCTGTCTGCCAGTCAGGGATTAGGCTAGCAAAATATCCGATACGCCGATGGGAAAGGGGCTTCAGAGCACTGAGACAAAGTTTAACTCAGAGGAGTACACCAGACTAACAAATTAAAATCACACTCTAGTAGAGCAAATAAAATTTCCACACAAAAATTTAAAATCATAATAAAAATTTAAAATATATCGTGTCGAAATTACTAATTAACGGCACACAATTATTACATTCAAATTATTTTATTTACTTATAAAATTTGTTTTCAATGAAAAGTTTGTATTTCATTTTTATTTATTCCTAAATATTTCACTTTTATTTATTCCTAAATATTTTCATTATCTATATACGTATTGTTAAGCTTTGTATTAGTCCAGAATTGGTACAATGATATATTAACTGTTTGTTAGTATATTCAAATTTTGAAAAGATAAATTTATAGTAATAGTTCTATGGCTATCTTGTTTATTTTGATACCACCTACTTGTGATTAACTCTATGTTTTAAGTCGTCCCAAACGAAAAGGACTTACCTTGACCTTTTAGAATTAATTTCTACCATCTTCTACACAGTTTTTGGTGCCGATGTAAAAATTTATATTATAATGTAACATCTAAATCTTAACTCCGTTTTGGCGGTTTGAGTCATGTGCCTCCTCCTTGCTTTGGTGTTCCAGAGAGGGAAACACAGTTAACAGAATCGCACATCACTGGAGTAAAGGCCAGATATTTTATAAGATTATGTAACCTATATGTGTCTACAGAGACTACTTCTCATTTGGATTTGGACTTAGTATAAATGTTTCAGCTATTCAACTTTAACTTGAAATCTAGGAAGAATGAACTGTAATGCTTTGAACTTTCACCGGCTAAAATCAACTGTCAAGAAACCATTAAAATAAGAATACGTAGTTACGAATATTTTAAATCAACTATTTAAATATTTTGTCTTTACCTAATGTTAGTTAAAATGTTTTGTTTTGTAGTTAATATTGTACATATCTAGTTACAGGCGAGCTCCTAACCAAGTCTTACTACTCAATTATGAATACCATGTGTTCTTTGTTTATCCATAATATTTTTCTATATTTTAACCCTTTCCACTTCAACGTATTTATGTTAATAGATATTGACAGTATGTTTGCTAAATTATCCATAATAACACAGTACGGCAAATCAAACGATCCTGACATGTCTGAGACTTCCACCGGTTGTGGTGTTTTCATTGACGTCAATGCCCCACTGAGGTTATGTGGGACGCTACGACGAATGAAGCCCAGCAGGTTAAAACATGTCACAATATACTTATAAAATTAACAAAATAAATATTTATACACCATTAGTAAGTAGTCTGGTGACAATAACGTGATTTTTAGTTCTGAATGATTACTGGAGGACCGAGCAAAAAGGTCTGATGTGCTGATTGAACACTATAAATTGTATCATTTTATAGCTTTTTCTGGATGTAGTAAAATATTTAAGTGATACTCCCGACTTGGTCTTTAGCGAAGATTTAGAACTTCGTATTCGTTTGAGAAGTATGTTTCACAGTTCTGTTGTAGTCTATGCTACGTTGATCTTGAAATATTTCTTAGAATTTTTAAATTGGAATTCGTTGACCACAGTAGGAAAAAGCCCAAGCGTGTTTCTTTTCATCAACGTTCCGAGGAAAAAGTCCTTTGGCTGTACCATGCATCGTAAGGGTCCTGTGTAATTAATATCAATGAAAATAATTTTGTTTCTTTGGACATTTTGGTACCATTTATAAGTAAATTGTTTTAGAAGCAGCAAACTTTATTTATAAAAATTTTTTTTTCCCCTAATATAGTTTTTTTTTGCATAGGCTCCAAACAGCTTATTTTTATTTGTTTTCAAATCAAAAAATTCAGGAATGCAGATACTCCAACAATTAATTAATAAACTTATGCATTTATAATGTTTATTGAGCGTATGTCGAAATAAACTTTGGCTATTTTTATAAGACTATCAATATACTGGAGAATCGACTAACTAAGAAAGGATATTCTGCATCCTTTATGTACAATGAGCAGTGCAAGACCATTCTGTATGTAGATTTCCCATAATAAAGCACAGTTACATCAGTTATTTTAGTAAGATGTGTAGTCTAATAGGTTATGTTCTATACTAAAGAAAATTCTGAATTAATATGGGATTCAAAAACTATTTTGACACAGTGAAAATGAATTGAAACTTCTGAAAAAGATGTGCACTCAAATATGCTGCATAATTCTATAATTTTATAATCCTAAATTATACAATATGCTGAATTTCAGAAGCAAATGCTTAATATATGAAGAGTGGAAATGTCAAACGTTCCAAATGCCGATTTCTGAAAAAATAGTTTTATCTCACAGTACTGTTCTATGTGCCTAGTTTCGTATCCCCAGCAATGTTACAAGTGCCAATACACCCTGGAAGTGGTTCAAACTCTCGACAACAAATAGCGCCGGCCTATGTGCCAAGCGGTGCTGCCGTTCGGTGTTCTAAGTGCCATGCAGCATGGATGGTTAGTGTATTATTACCGTCTTGTTGTTATGCGCAGTTACAAGCATCTATGATATTTTGTTGTGTCTATATGTGCTTGAGTGAATGCAAATTGAATAATTTGTAATGGAAGTAAGTAATAGCAGCACGGGAAAGAAAAAATGCACTTGGAGAGATGATCAAAACAAAAGGCGAATATCGGGACAATCTTATGCGAGGAGGAAAACAAAAACTGTAATTCCTGAGAAACCATCGTTAGTAATCATTCAGAATGATAAAAGAATAATGATTTAGCGCTTAATTTTAATGCATCACTAAGGCTACTACATTTCAGTTAAGTTTCAATGTTATGTGTACTACAGCATATTATGTTACGTGAAACATTCTAATTGAGTATGTAATATTGTTTTAGGCAACCTGTAAATGCAGTTATCAATGCAGTAATATACCTTGGCAGTGGAAGCTAAAACTGTTTAATGATTATCATGGATTACCAAGTGAAAACGAACAAGTTAGAACTAATGCAGGTACCTGAAATAGGTAGACGCAGACATGGTAAATATGACGATCCAGCAAACAGTCGTCGTCAGTGCACGTTGTGCTATTTAATACCGGACACAAATGGTACCACAAGACAGGTTTGTAAAACTACATTAAGACATTCTTGGGGTTGGACACAGATTTTTACGAACACTTGACAACCGCGGTAAGAATCCCCGTCGAAACACATAGAGTGACTGTGACAGACAAAACATTAAAGATCACATAAATTGTTTCCCACGTGACCAAAGTCACTACGATCGCGCTAAGTAATGTAAAGAGTATTTGAGCCCAGATTTGAATGTATCACATCTTTATGAATGCTACATCTCTTTATATCCAGACAGCCACGTATCTTACAAACTTTATATGTCAGTGTTTAAAACATCGTTTGCACACGTGTCGTTTCATAAACCTCGCACAGACACATGCAAACAGTCTGACATGCTACATTTACAGATTCAGGCTAGTAATGAATGCTCACCAAAAGCTAAAATTTTACAACAGGTAGGTACATCACAAAAAATACAAACGTGCTATGGAATTGATGGCCATTGACTCAGCTAATGCCAAACTGCCCACCTGCGATAGCACAGTAATATCCATTGACATGCAGCAAGTATTGTTGGTACCGACATTAACTTACAGCAATATGTATTACTGCAGGAAGTTGAGTTGTTACAATTTAGGTGTTTATGTCAGTGACCACAATAATGCTTTCATGTGTATGTGGTACAAAAGCATTGCTTCACGCGGTAGCTCCAAGGTTGCGTCATGCTTACTGAAAGTTTTCAACTTGGGACATCTGAAACGTAAAAAACTTATAATCTGGTCAGACAACTGCGCTGGCCAGAATAAAAACAGCACGATTGTATTTTTAATGATGTTCCTAGTGAGTCTAGGGTGGTTTGAATAAATTGTACACAAATTCTTGGTAAGTAGTCATAATTATTTGAGTTGCGATAGAGACTTCGCTATTATACAGAAACAAAGGAAGGTAAGCAACGCCTTCGTTCCCCACGATTTACATAAGATTGTTGAGTCAGCGAAAGCTGTAAATCCTTTTCATGTAGTTCCAATGGATTCATGTGACTTCTTTGATTTGAAGAATTTTGCAAACTCATTGCTGACATTGAGTAAATGTAACATTTCTAAGTCCACAATGATTAAGGTTGCTCAAACCCATCCAACTCAAATACACTTACTCTGAATTGGAAGAGTGGCAAGCTTTCCCTGTTTTAAAGCGAGGAAAAACCGTGGCTGATTTACAGAATGCTGTGCTTACTGTGAAAGATCTACCCAGTGTGTCAGCTGAGAAAAAAAAAAGACCTGTTAACAATGATACCATTTCTTCCTGAAGAACACAGGGACTATTATAGACAGTTAGTTGGTACACCAGTGTAAAAATGTAATACGTATTCTGTTACACTGGTTACATGTAACATTAGCCTATGTTCCATAAAGTGATGTTTTACAGCCTACCCTTCTGTGACTACACAGCATTCGTGTATTATCCTATTGTTTGTTCTACTGCCTGTAAAATGTTTTTCTAATGGTGACCAGTAATGTTTGGTTTCTCCAAATGAAGTTTTGCGTTTAAATATGTGTTCACACTAATAATCGAATGTAGGCCTACTTATTATTCAACCCTGAATATATACGGCAATCATAATGCATACCTGCCAACTTTTTAGTTTGGTCATCAAGAAAACTTTTAAATTGGGAAAATGTATCGTAAATCAAATGCGGCAATTTTTTACATGCTTTATGTGCAATTATTTTCTATTTTTCTATTCCATTTGGTTTCTGCTAATTTACTAATGACATGAAGGGCATATCGATAGCCTAGAATGAAAACCTCATACAGTCAATATTGTAAATGTACTGGGAAACTAAACCTATCCAGAATGTGCCAATTTACACAGCATGCATATGAAAAGCAAAATGATCAAGTACAAAACAAAAGCAATAGTATTCACTAAACAAGATTACTTAAAGACATGCCTTGCTATATCACATGTTTGTTACATACAGTAGAATCTCGTTATAGCGAGCACGGTAATAGCGAGAACACGGCTATAACGAGGTATTTTAGAGGAATTTACGGCGTGATCGCTTGAAGCGCGCTTTTGTTATTTGTTTCCTTTATCTCCACCCCTCTCGCTCGCCACTAGACATCTTGCCGTTGACGCCTGTCACATTATTCAGCCGTGCAGTCGCCACCTAAGTGCGTGGCTTTGAAAATAGAATCCCATCCTTTCTTTCTTTTATCAAACTTCCGTTAGTTATCAGGGCCGTGTGTAGACAAAGTTTGGGATTAGAACAGAAAAAAACGTAAGAAAGTATTTTTTACAAATTAAAAATATGTATGTTTTTGTTTTTATAATCGCGTATTTTCACATTTTTTTTGTTGTAATCTTAAAAGAGATAATATTAAAAAGCCGCTCTAATGAGATTTAATTGTTTCTTGGTTAACAAAAACTATTAATTATCAAATATTGTTAATTGTTTATATTATATTGATTATTAATTACGCGACGTCATACTGTACGCGTACGCAATACGACTGGATTCGTTGCTGCAACATAACATAGCATGTTATGCGGTATCAGAAGTAACGAGTAACATAACGATAGTAACGAGTACTAATTGTTATAGTAACGAATAAATACGGCTACGCATTTTTTCGTTACTTTTACACCTCTAGTAGGCACTACCGTATTTATTTCTGAATCGCTAGGGCAGTTTTCTTGTAACTTTTGTTTCGGGCAGTTGTTGGGGTATCTGTCAGGGAAAGGGGTGGTAATTATTTGAGTTTAATCCCAAATTTATTTTCTAAAAAAGTTGACAGGTTTCTTTAAATGAAAAAAGTATAGTTCTTCTGCGGACATTAAGTTTGAGGCGTACGTGCGTTGCCGCAGCCGCACTCCTGCTTTTTTGTAAGGAATTAAATAGTCGCGCTACACTAGCACCACCTGTTTGAACATCCCGAACCAAATGCCGCCAGCAGACAGCCCGCGTCGACGATAGATAGCAGGACAATGCTACGTCAGCCGCGAGCTGAGATGCTATACTTACGTGGAAGGTAGGGTATTCTGGTTATTTTGACGCAATCGGTGATCGCATCCGTACTTATGGGGTATCGTTTTAAAGAGAATTCACACATCTGCTCACAGAAATTAAGATTTCGTTAATATAACCTGTTATTTTTCAATTATACAGGTTTAAACACAATTTTTATGCTATTTTCGGTTAATTTTAATTTTTGGGGGCCAAAATTTGTCCAATTTGGTTATAGCGAGGACACGGTTATAGCGAGGATCAAACCCGGAACCGTGACACCTCGCTATAACGGGACTCTAGTGTATTTCAGTCATCTCCTGATTATCATCCTTGATGCAATTTAAAGACTTTGAATGTGCAGCAGTTGCCTTCTTTGCTTTACCTAATAAATCTGAGGTAAACCTTTGTTCATAACAAACAATTCCTTGATTTCAACACAGAAATAGACTGCAAAGTTTCAGATGACATGGAGGACCTAAATTGGGTTCTGTTTTTTTTCTTCACCATACTGAAAATGCGCTCACATTCTGAATTACTGTGGAAAGCACGTTTTTCCTATGCTTAGTACACTTAAAGTGTGTAGTTATGTCAGACCTACCTCCATGAGCAATACTAAAATCACACCGGCACACTATGCAAAACACAAAAGTTTCTCCTTTTTGCAATTTCAGAATACACGGGAATTCGTTGTTATACGCAGCACGGTAAGTCTGAATAGTAGAACCTCGATGATACGTTCCCGTTTCATACATTTTCCCGTGTCATACGCCGATTAATTTTGGTCCCGCCGAAACTACTATATTTAAAATGGTTTACTTTCCCGTAACATACACTTATAAAATTATTAATTTCCCGTTTCATACGTTTTTATAAAACGGAAAAGTTCTAAAATTCACAATTTTTTTTGTTATGTTCCTCCCGATAAACTACGTTTTAATGCTTTTATTTTGAAAAACGTTCATTGTTTACCTTTGCAAACGTAAGAAAATAACTTTATCGCACCATAGATATGGATAGTATCAGGAAGACTGTGCACTTCGCTAGTAGCATCTATGGCCAGCACCAAGCGAGACTAGTGGCGCAAACTAGCACTGATTATGAAAATGGTGCACGCGCTTTACCAAGGCACGGATCTCATATTTTGTGCATTCATTAATCTTTGAACTGAATATACCCGTTTGTTATTGTTTTCTTACGATCAGATTTTTTTTTACGTTTCTCAAGTTAAAATTTTATTGAAAATTGTTCTGTTGCATAAATTTTTTTGTAAAATGAAACAAACAAGCAAAAATTTCTGATTTTCTTTTTACAATAGCCTAAATTTTTAATTTCTAATTTAGGCTTGGTGGCTCCCCCCCTCCCTTCCCCCTCCCCTTTCATAAAAGGACTTCATAACATTTTGTAAGGCCACTGTTTCTCATGTCAGCTTTACTTGATTATGGACTGTATTTTACATTTCTGGTGGTTTTATTATATATATACTGATGAAAGCATATCTTTCATTAATATAATGCATTTATTTACACATTATGTACCACTGTATTTTACATTTCTGGTGGTTTTATTATATGTATATATACTGATGAAAGCATATCTTTCATTAATATAATGCATTTATTTACACATTATGTATTTAAGTTTAATCTGACATTGTGCTGGTATGGTAGATTGAAAAAAAAAAAATTATTATTGCCATTCCCTTTTCATACACTTTCCCGCATCATACACCATTTTTGTGCCCTCCGTTGAAAAGTGTATGACAGGGGTTCTACTGTATATTTCTTGTTGGCTAGCTTACTCATGGTTCCCACCAAGTAAATACACATGAAAAAAAAAAAAGGCTGCGCAGCACTACATTGGAACTACGAACAATAGTCAGTCATTTTGGACGTAATATAAGGAACAAGGAACAGACCAAGGAGGTAGGGCTGACGTCACAATTGTGGTCCGTTCCTCCGTTTAAGGAAGTAATTTTTCGTTGCGGTAACTGGGAAACGACCGTAGACTGTCCAGTCCAAACCATATACAAATAACTATATCTCTTGTTTTGTTTTCATTCCGCCTTCCGTCGGTGCGTCGGTAACATGGCTGGTACAGTAAAATTTGGCAGGTATACATGGCCCGTACAGTGAACGGTAATAAACCACCACACAAAAATAAATCCGTAAGATATTAAAGACGTCCGTAAAACCGTAAAATAGTATAAAAATCCGTAAAACTTACGGACAATCCGTAAAAGTTGGCAGGTATGATAATGGCACTTGGACCCGATGATCACTTCATTTGGCACATTTAACGTTCTTATTTTATTGCTTTTTTTGCTCTATGTCAATGCTTTTCTGGTAATGGCGCACAATACAACTTACTACTTGTAATGCTGAAGAAACTTCCTTCATATTGTGGCAGTACTATGTTAAGTATTAACAGACTCAGAAGGTTTTTTGTTTCTCCTGTAAAATTATTAAGATGGCACTTAGAACGTTTGACATTTCCACTCTTCATATAACCTTGAATACTCTCTACATGTACCTCCACCCCCTTGTCTTAAAGCCTCGTCGACATTACAGACATTACCGCACAAGGACACTGCTGGGAGATTCCGCAGAACTTAATATCGGGAAAAAGGGAAGGGAATAGAACCTCTTTGCCACTTGTTTGCTTTCAAATTCTTTCCTTCTGTTGTCTCAACTAATATGTTTTATTAGGAATGCTTAGGATCTGGGAAAGGGAGAATATATCCCCCCACTCACCCATTGTGCACGCCTCTGGACATAGATCAGGAGTGTTGAAGAGGAAATGGTCACGACCCACTAAGGTATTATATGATATGCCCGCTGACAGAGGGGAACTTTAATGATGAGCACGAACATACAAACACAAAGAGACACAAAATATATGCAGACACTAAGAAGCAACAAATACATAAACATATACATAACAACATATATAAAAACAAACACAAAACACAGACAGCAGTAACCCTGATTATAACTACAAAACAATTGTAAGTTTTACATGAATAATATAAGAATAACATATAACTGAACAGCAATCATAAAGATATAAGATACGCTGTTTTATCACATAATCGTTGCACGCGCATAATTGTCACACCCATATTTTAGGACATCAAAATTTAGATTAAAAAAAACTCTCGCATAAACGTCGCATGATGTTTTTAGTCCCGCTATTAGATTCCGAGCGCTTTGTGCAGGTATCTTTTCCGTATAAAACAATATATTTTAAAGTAGAAATCTAATATTTATTCGGACATTAACACTTAATTAATTAACGGAAATACGAAGTTGTCCGACATGTATATTTTCTTTTAAAGACGTTTTTAAACGTTATAACCTTTATCTTTTCGTCTGCGTCGCTGCTGTGTACCACTTACAACAATGTAGCCAGCGCTAGTTGGAATCATTCATGTTTGTTTATGTTGCTTCCCTATAGAGCGCGTACACGTAGTCGAATATCAATATCTCGCCAATTGCATGCAATGCGCTCTCTCTGTCGAGTTCCAAGTTAACAACATCTGATGGCCCGCACTCTTACGTGGTAAGTGTGTACTACGACGACAGTTTCGCGTTAGTTCAGGCTCGCATTCCGACCACAGATTTTGTTTTTCTATTTGAAGTTGAAGAAAGTTTTTCTATTTGAAGTTGAAGAAAGGTTTTTGTTGCATGACTTATTAATTTAAATTGTTTAGCGTGCTCTTTTATACTTCACTTTTTAAACAAACATACTTTCCATGAACTGGGTTTGTTTTTATGAACAACTTTACCTAAAAAAAAAAATTTTTTTTGGCACGTAATCCATTGCACGGTATATTGGAAGAGTTGTTAATCAGACCCCTTCAACACTAGCAAGTCCAGCAACGGTAACCAAAATGTATTTCATAAATGAAGTACCAAACTGAAAACATATACATATCAAGTACAGTAAGTCCTCTATTTACGTCGTACCGATTTACGTCGTTTCGGATTAACGTCGCTAAAGTTTGAGTACTCATGTTTCAATTTAAGTTGTCGCCGATTCACAATAACGTCGTTTACAATGACCGTAAATCTTTATTTTAACCAAAACACCATATATAATTCGTTTATAATTCTTTGTTTCCTTCAGTAGTTAATTTATGCTACGTAGCGTAAGCTACACGTTCACCGCCTTATCTTATCATACATCATGAGGGACGCTTCCTGCTCTCCGCTGCTCTCCGCGCGGTGATGCAATACTACCAGCCCGCCCGCTCGGCCACCCACGTATCTCGCACGTATCCCGCAACGACACAGCATTTTCTCCTACCCCTTTTCGGCCAACTCCTTGGCACTTCAGTAGAGGTGTAAAAGTAACTAAAAAAAGTGTACCCGTATGTATTCGTTACTATAACAATTAGTACTCATTACTTTCGTATCGTTACTCGTTACTTCTGATACCGCATAACATGCTATGTTATGTAACAGCAACGAATCGAGACGTATTTCGTACGCGTACAGTATGACGTCGCGTAAATAATAATAAATCGAATATAAACAATTAAAAGTATTTGATAATTAACAGCCTTTGTTAACCAAGAAACAATAAAATCTCATTAGAGCAGCTTTATTATAATATCTCTTTTAAGATAAGAACAAAAAACGTGAAAATACGCGATAGTAAAAAACAAAAACATACATATTTATAATTTGTAAAAAATACTTTCTTACGTTGTTTCTGTTCCAATCTCAAACTTTGTCTACACACACAATACCTTTAATAAACAGTAAAAAAACTTGGACGACGAATTTCCAAATTATACTTTTCTTAATAAACAAACATCGTTCTTTGTAACGAATAAGCGCGCGCATGCGTAAAACATACGAAAAATGCGAGTAACAAAATGCATTCGTGTGTAACGTTTCGTTACTCGTTACTAGATGCCGCACCCGTTACTCAGTAACGAATACATACGGTTTGCTACAGCTCTACACTTCAGTCGCTATGATATCATTGAGTTGGCCAGAGTTTTAAACGTGCCGTTGTTAACTTTATCGTGATTAAATGCGTTTGTAGTAGGCCTACAGTATCAGCTCACTGCAATTTATGATTTTTTCTTCATAAGATGTCTTCCAAACGACTATATATCTGTTTTAATATTTCAATCAATAAAGGTAATAAAGCAGCTGGTTAAATAACCATTCTATAAAGCTGAGAAGTACTAGTTGGACTTGTTTCCCACGCTGTCGGTTGTCATTTGCTGATAAAATTGCCCGTTGTCACGTCTGTGTGCCAGCGCTTCCGGCCAACCGTGGGCCGTGGTCGGCCGGTGGCATGAAACATGGCTCATTTTGCGTCGTTTCTATTTACGCCGCGGTTTTCAGGAACGTAACCCCGACGTAAACCGAGGACTTACTGTATATTACAAAAGAAAGAACTGATAAGAGACTACCTATTGAAAACTCCTACTTGTACACCGTATGCTGCATGAACTCACATTGCGCAAGGTGACAATGTTCGGATGGTGGCCCCACCGCAGCAGTATCTCCACTTCTTCCTGGCAGTCCTTCTTGCTCTTGTCGATCACCTGCGGGCAAGCACCACGCGATGAACGGCAATGCCCAACAGCAAGCCTACCACATGAAAGTTCAACTATTTCAAAAAACTAGAGGTGGATGGGATTCCGAAACTCAGGACAAAAAACGGGAACGAGGCCATACCCAAACTTCGGAAAAATAATCTTTTTCCTCAGGATAATACAGGATGAGCACAAATGATCAGTACACTTTAAAAAAATCCTAAAAACTAAACGATGTGGACAATTTACCTAAAACCTCTACCAGCCAATAGAGAATACCAGAAGGTTTATTCCCCCAACCCCCTCAAATGTTTCAGATTCGTGTTGCAGGTTACCTCCGCTATAAGCAGCTAGTATTTATAACAGCACCTCCCGCACAGCAAAAGAGTTGATGAATGCTCCAGTTAGAGAAAAGGGAGTCAGTAACTTGTGCAACGTGAATTTCACAGATATTTCAACGCAAAACCACCAAGCCGGTCATCCATTTATGCCTGGTACAAGACGTTTCAAGAGAATGGATGCATTTGAAAGGCAAGACTCGTGGTTGGCCCTCTGTACCCGAAGATGAGGACCACGTTCGAGCATCATTTTTTTCGTAGCCCATGGAAATCAACTAGGTGAGCAAGTCGTGAACTGCAGATGCTCCAAACAATTGTATCAAAAATCTTACACAACGTTTACGCATGAAACTGTACAGACTCAGTTTTGTCCAGGCACTCAAACAAAATGAAAATGGTACTCATTACACATTCTGCTCTGAGGTGCTAGCGAGGATCAACAACAACAACAAACAACCTACCCATAAGGTTACTTTTCAGTGGCAAAATGAATGTTTGAATGTTTTCGGAAACAGAAAATCCTCATATCTCCATCAAGCATAAAAGAGATTCCCCGAAAGTGAACGAGTTCTGTGCCATGTCGAGGGAGAAGATTTCTTTTTCATCCAAAAAACTGTCCCATGTCATCCATAACTTGAAGTGCTCATCTTGTGGCTTCTGACTCAATTGGGAGAAGATTAAAACGACTTCATCTCCCAACAAGATGGTGCACTGCCTTGCTTCCACTTGGCTGTAAGGGAACACCTAAAGACACATCTCCTTGGTAGATGGCTTGGTCGTGCAAGCATCAAAGATGTGGTGTGGTGCAGATGGACACTCCAATCATCAGACTTAACCCCATGCCATGTCTTTCTGTGGGGTTATGTCAAAGACAAAGTGTACATGCCACCTTTGTCGCTATCTTTGCCGGATCTGAGACAGAGAATAACGGAGGCCATTGAGTCCATCATACCAAGATATTGACCAAAGTGTGGGGCGAGTTTGAAAACCACCTCGATGTTTACTGCTTAACTCAAGTCATTATAATTTGAAAAATAAACTTTCAGAGATTTTCTATAGACTGAAAAAAGTTTCAGGTAAATTCGCCGCACTGTTAAGTTTTTTTTTCGAAAGAGTGTGGATAATTTGTGCTCAGCCTGTACTTCAGGAAAACCAATTTTTTAATAGTAAAAATCTCTGGCAAACTAATTTTTATACCATACTTACGTTTTCATCACAATCTACATCACGTAACAAATAACAATTTTTCACATGTAGACAAAGCACAAAGATATCACAAAAACGGACATAAACCTTATTTGTGAAATGTGAATTCAACCCTCATCATAAATACTGTTAAAAATAAAAAATTCTGACAAAATAAGTACTCAATGTGATCAAACATTTTTAATTAATTTATTTTTACTTCTGGTAAATGCAAACATCTTTAACGAATCATTAGGTTATGTTTATAAACTAACTTCACGACAGCAGTAGTGAAAAATGTTGTTAAGTACATGATATTCTAAATGACACAAACTCAGTTTTTTTTTTACAATGAAACAGATAGACGCCATCTTGGTCAAATATTTAGGCCATAAATTTCTATTAGACTTTCAGAAACATCAGAGTGGTTTTAATTTTTTGCAGTTGGTCATCATGCATGATCAAAAAGAAATTACAGGAAATGAGAATGTGATTCAAAAGGGGAAATGATAATTGTTTACGGTTAATTTTATGAAATAAAAACGTGTGGTTTCTAAATTTGGCATTCCAGGCCATAGTGGGAAAGGTTATCTAGGTGTGACTTAAGCACCTAGTATTAGGAAATTATACAAGAAATTACCTGATAACATGATGCCCTTCTATCCTAAAATCTGAGTATGGTTCAACAACAGTAATGCACAGGCACGTAATACAACAGGGTGGCCACTCTTCTGGGATAATAAAATTCCTGGTTTTTTCCAGGTTTTTTCAAGGGTGGTTTTTATCAATATTTGCATATAATTTGCATTTTTGTTACACAAAGCACACACAATATGAAGTTTTATTGGCGTTAAACAATAGACAACTTAACTATAGGCTTAAAAATTAAATCAACGAACTTGCTTAAAACAAAACCTACCACCAACAAAAAATTTATAATCTCACGTCACAAAAATTACTTGACACCAAACGCACGTGTTTTGCCTCTCTTGCGTGGCTGGCTAATGCTGTTCTTCCCATCCATGCTACCGATATTGATTTTAACATTACACAAATTGCAAATAGCGTGTGTCCTGCACTTTGGATCTTTCTCCACCCATTCAAACTCTTCCGTATATTTGTCATTGTACGTGGTGACCGAACTTGTTGACATTTTGATAGTCTGCGCCAATTACATGTTAGATTAAAAAATTCAAAACAACGTCCCGCACAACTAAACTTTTAAAAAAACTCGAGAAAAGTATCCGTGATACCATGACGCAACAACATGAGCGCAAAGTAGAAACAAATATACATACAAAACTAGTGCTACCAACATGCCGTGCGAGAAATTACTACCACCCTACAACATTTGCAGCCAAAATGCTGTTGCTTTTGAATACAGAAACATAATAAGTATGGAAGTCTGAATTGTTAACGGTTTCTTACGTACTACAAAAGTTTTAAATGCAATATGAACAAATTAACTTTCACAAAATATAGCACATGAGCACACTGTCGTGCTTCGACGGGTGGTGAACGTGCTCATTTAACAGCCGTATGTTATTGTGATCGTTACTTCATAAAAAAAATTCCCGGTTCTAATAAAAATTCCTGGTTGATTCCAGGTATTCCTGGTTTTTTTAAGAAATCCTGGCTATTTCCCGTATTTCCCGATTTCCCGGTTGGCTGGCCACCCTGTACAACATCCTTAAGCTAAAAATGAGTTAATCATTCTTTAAGAAAAAATTAGCAACAGAGGTTGCCAGAGAAAACTTTAGTGCTGGCAATAAAAAAAAATTACAAGTGAAATTCTGAATTAGTTTTTCTTCACAAATTTTACAGTAGAATAGGGAATAAGATGTTTGTTTTTATTTCCATAATGTGTTGCTTATTATTTGTCCTTATGTATCAATATTTTTATGTGAACTTGAAATCATTTGGACTATTAATGGGATGGACGAGATAGTTTATGAGAAACATTTTAATAGTAAATATTTTTTTCTGAATACAAAGTTATGTGACAATTTCAATGCTGTTGCTCCGGATTCTGAAAATCCAATATCTTTAAATTCCAGTCCAACACGTCAATAGCAAGTTAAATAACACAGCGCTTAAAAAAATTATTAGCAAAGATTCAAGGCACCAATAATTTAAACATCAAAATGCTGTTTCAAAAAAAAATTTACTATCTTATTTCAGCACTTTAGATCTTACAATTACTAACAACAAATAATTTTTTTTTATCTTTTATTTTTATACTTTTTGATGATTTATTATAAAATGAATTCACATAATACTTGTAGTGTAATAAAGGTCATGTTGTAAAATTATCAGTGGCTTGTATATTTTCACCATTTTTAAGTGATAAGGATATATGCAATGAATGAATAATGATTAATAAACAAATAAAAGACTGAATGAATGAACGAATGCACACTAACACTGAAGGTACACCCACCTTCACTGCGTACTCGGTCCGTGTCGCTCGGTGGATGCACAGCCTGCACACTGAGAAGTTGCCAACCGCGATGGTTTCCCTGAGCTCATACTCGTCTGTTATCAAGTTTGGCTTCACATACATTATCTGCAACATACAGAAATCTCTCAACCAAAAACAATTACTTCAGTTTGATTATCATCAGTAATGATCACAATTTACCCACCGGAAATGTACACACATGTAAAACTAAATATTTTTGATTTTAATATCATCAAAAATTCTTTTATAGATTTTTTTTAATTAACTGTAAAGTGCATGGTTGCTTCTTAGTGGTTTTATCGTTATATTGATCTACTTAGTTCAGGAAAGGAACTTGCTTGGATCTCTAAAATGAAATTTTTTATTACCTAATACTGCTTGCCAGTACTAAAATATAAAGTAAAGCGTTGACTTGATTCAGATTCCGGGATCAACAGATTCACTTGACTGCAATAGCATTGAAGGACTAGAATCAAATGTTTTTGGAATCAAAGCTGGCCAATCCTTCATGAACAGCAAAACCTCGACATTTTAAGTACACTGTTATTTTATAAGGAATATCAAAGTCTGATAGTCGATACTGTCAACTGGAATTTTTGTCTGATTAATTAGCTTTTTTTTTGATAAATCAGTTGCTTTCAGATTCATTTGCAATTAATTTTATTTTTAAATTATTTATAAATCTGTGCTTGTGCCGATTAATCACAGATTTAGGGCAATTTATTATGAATGAATGGGTCTTCTACATAGGGTTAATTGAAGATGAGGGGTATAAAGTTTATCCTCCCAAACAAAAAATGAGAGATTGTAGACTGTTTGTTAGAAGCTGGAGTTATTACGCCATCCACTTCCAAATACAGTACACCAATGTTTCTGGTTACTAAGAAGGCCTCAATGGATCTACGCTTAGTTCAAAACTTCAAAATTCTCAATTCCAAGATTAAGGACAATATATTTCTGTTACCGACTGTAGAGAGTGCTCTACACGACTGTAGAGAGTGCTCTACATCACCTGGGTCTGTGATCGACCTGAACACCAGCTTTACCGGTGTTTTCTCCATCCTGACTGTAGATAATACACCTCCTTCTCCACCACTTGAGGTCATTTTCAATTTAATAGCGCCCCCATGGGTGTCCATTTCGGCAGTCTGGCACTGAGTTGAGACCACATCTTCAGTGATATTAAATACAAGTGTTTAATTACACAAACAACATAATTGTTTCAGTTCGTCTTTTGCCAAATATGTACCTGGTTCACTTGAGAGACGTTTTCAATTGCCTTGGATTGGGTTATCTGAATATCAACTGTTGAGGGTTGCTGTGTACTTTTTAAAAAAATTGTGCGACTTGGTGCCTTCTTGCACCACCCGAAGGACCTTGTGACAGTGCTGCGATCTTCGGACTAAACGGACAGTTACGCATCATCATGGCGTTGGTTCGAATGTTGATGTATGTGCTCGAACATTTTTTGGTCCTCCGGGCCGGATTATAACGCAAATCAAGATTAGCCGATGGTGAAAGTGTTATAATAACATCTAGGGAACGATTTTCAAAATATTTTGCACGAAAAACGGTGTAATGACCTATCGGTGATGCGTGGTTGAAATGTCAACGGCTTATAATTAATGACGGACATCGCGAAGGTAGAAATTGATAATTATTAGAAGAATGAAATTATGCGGCAGTGCATCTATGTTTACGGTTATTAAGGGCACACAAGAGTCCTTACGCGGGGATTAGTGAAGTAACGCACGCAAAAATAAGTAAGTCAAAAACAAAGGGAAACGCTTACCCACTAGATAAGCACAATGGCGGCACAAACACCGGAATTGCAACACGTAATTTTCAACTTTTTATTGGGCAAGGCCGATGAAGCCCGTGATTTGTATGAAGCGTCGGAGGAGGATGCATCCAAATTGGAGGATTTTAAAATTGTATTTGAGGAAGTTATAGAAAAAAGGAGTGAATTACTAGCAAATTTCTTTGCTATGTGCACTAACCCCCCCAGTGATAAGGTCAATATGAGCGAAGTCAAGCAACAGTTTGCGGTTTATGAAGTAGTGTTCCGGGAATTACGGAAATTATACAATAAACAGATGTCAAGCCAAAATGAGGTTAAGGCACCAGGTGACACAGTGCCTAACACGGGATCGCAAGCCACGTTAAGTCCCCACGTGTCAATGTTGCCTGCATTACCGCTACCGGTGTTTGGCGGTAACCGTGCTGAGTGGAAGGGATTTGCGGAACTATTTAACTCGGTAGTTGGCCAATGTTTGCACTTGACTAAAGTGCAAAAAACTCACTATCTGTTAGGATGCCTTAAGGGCGAGGCGCGGGACTTAGTTTGCAACATACCAGTCACGGAAGGTAATTATGATGTAATATGGGGCCTTTTGGAAAGGAAATTCTTGAGTGTTCGGATCACAGCGACCATCCATGTGCAAAAAATATTGCATTTGGCTCAAGTAGACAGTCGCAGTGAGAATGCCCTTAGCAAGTTTGCAGCCTGTGTCGAAGAGAATGTAAATGCCCTGAAGGCATTGGAATTCCCTGTCGAAAAGTGGGACTTCCTCTTATTGAACATTTTGCTAGAGAAGCTTGATTCGCCTTTGAAACAGGGGTTTGAAATGTCAAATGAAGAGGACATTCCCTCCTACCGCAGTCTCTTGAAGTTTCTGGACAGGAGGGCAAAAGGAGCAGAGCAAGTCCATCTGTCTTCAGTTAGGAGCACCAGGCCAGTCTTCTCACAAAACACTTCAAGCAACCGGGTTATTAACATAAATAAGTGGCGACCGAATAATGTGTCTGACTCCAACATACAATGTTTTAGAAAGACTACACTTGTTTCAACTCAAGACAACCTGAAGTGTAGTGTGTGCGACGGATTCCATGGATTGCACACCTGCCAGGAATTTCGTTCAAGGTCGGTTGAGGATAGACGGAACTTAGTGCAGGCGCAGAGGCTCTGTTATAACTGTCTGCGGGGACAACACGTGGCAGCACAGTGTAAGTCTAAGTTTCGCTGCCAACTCTGCCAGGGCAGTCACCATACACTCCTCCACATTGTCACGGGACAGGGGCCTAGGAACTACGCAGCGAGCTCAGATGACGATGGACGGGGTGAGGAAGAAAGTCCAGCAATTACCATGTGTGCATCAGAAGAAATGAGGCCGGTCAATCCACCCACCACAGTGCTGTTAATGACGGCATTGATACGCATCAAGGACAGTGCAGGTCAATACCAAGTGGTTCGTGCGTTACTAGATAGTGCTTCGCAGTCTTCCTTCATCACAGAGGCATGTGTACAACGGCTGGGACTAAGGCGACATCGTACTAATGTGAGTATTGCTGGGGTTGGCAACACTTTGATCCTGGAAGCCAAGGGATCAGTCATTTGCGAGATTAGATCACACCAATCACCAAAACTTCACATCACCAGCAAGGCATTTATTCTTAAAAGAATAACCAAAGACCTACCATCAACCAAGATTGCCACTGGGAGCTTAGTGCATCTAGATGGCCTGCCGCTGGCAGATCCCCAGTTCTCTGTGCCCAGTGCCATAGACATGCTGCTTTCTGCGGAGGTAGTGGCAGAAGTAATGACAGGTACTAAGATTCACGGACCGCCTCATGCCTTTCAAACCCTATTCGGATAGGTACTGGCAGGTAATGCACCATGTGAACAGTTCACTCAGCCGGCATCAGCATCATTACTGGTACGCACTGACATGTCCCTAGACCTCGCTCTTCAACGGTTCTGGGAGGTTGAAAATCTCCCTAGTAAGACCTTCACATCCAGGGAAGATCAGATCTGTGAACAGCACTTCCAGGAGACTCACAGGCGTGACAACCAAGGCAGGTATGTGTTGAGGCTTCCGTTTGCACGTTCAGCGGACATGTTGGGTGATTCATTCACAACTGCCCTCAAGCGATTGCAGGGGTTAGAGCGTAAATTATGTCGATCCCCCCAGTTGCTTCAGCAATACCAGCAATTCATGGAGGAGTACGAAAGCCTGGGCCATATGTCAAAGATTGGGACATTGACACAGAATGCAGACAGCAAGGTGTCTGTATCATTAAGGGCGGATGCGCGTCACCGACCACTGTACATTATACCACATCATGCTGTGGTCAAAGAAGATAGTTTAACGACTAAGGTACGCGTAGTATTTGATGCATCGTCGGAGACAACCAATGGACCCTCCTTGAACAAGTTGCTGTTGTCTGGTCCTAAATTGCACAAGGAGGTTGCTGACATTGTGCTGAATTTCCGAACATCAGCAATTGCGAAAACAGCTGATGTATGCAAGATGTATTGTCAAATTGTAATTGATCCTGAGAATAGGAAGTTCCAGTGTATTTTGTGGCGAAATTCGGTTAGTGACCCAATACATATATTTGAGCTGAACACAGTAACATATGGACTATCATCGTCACCTTTCCAAGCGCTCCAAACCATGCAGCAGTTGGCAACAGACGAAGGCGCTAACTATCCTTTGGCTGCTCACACTCTGTTACATGATGTGTTTGTTGATGACCGGGGCCGATACTGTAGGTGATGCACAGGAATTGAAGACTCAGCTAGTGGCGCTACTCGGAGCAGGTGGCTTCCAACTTCACAAATGGTGCTCCAATAATGGAAATGTAGTCGGCACCCATGACACTGCTCAGGCTGATATGAAATTCGACAGTACGGAGTCGGTGAAGGTGTTAGGAATACATTGGACTCCATCAAAGGATGAGTTTTGCTACAAGGTAAAGGTACCCACTGTACCGAATACCAAACGTGGTATTCTGTCCTTCATAGCTCGATTGTATGACCCATGTGGCTGGTTGGCCCCAGTGATTACAGAGAGTAAAATTCTGCTGCAAGTGTTGTGGACTAAGGGTCTTGGTTGGGACGACCAAGTTGACGAAGACATCTTGTCTGAATGGGAGAGCTTTACAGCAGCGTTACCATTGTTGTCTCGGGTACTAATAACCCGATTTATTCCATTGCAAGAATTGGACGTTCAGTTTCACGGGTTCTGTGACGCGAGTGAGAAGGCCTATGCTGCAGTCATGTATGTTAGGTGTGTGACAAGGAGCGGTGAAGTTACTGTGCGCCTGCTAATGGCAAAGTCAAGGGTCGCTCCCCTAAAGACATTGTCCATTCCAAAACTTGAACTCTGTGCTGCACACTTGTTGAGTAAGCTATGCTTACATGTTTTGGCACTTTTCCAGCCCACGGTCAAGACTCCAGCGTTGCATGCTTGGACAGACTCAACTGTTATCCTAGCTTATGTCTCCACACAAGCTGCAGACATTTGTAGCCAATAGAGTGGCCGAAATTCAGATTGCGGTGCCGCCAAGTGCCTGGAAGCATGTTCCCTCGGAATGCAACCCAGCTGATACAGCTTCTCGTGAATGCTTGCCAGTTCAACTGCTGGACCAGTCTTGCTGGTTCGGCGGTCCTGGATAGCTGTTGCAAAAGGAAGAACATTGGCCATCACAGGCGATGAAACACCACGGAAGCAATCCTGAACTGAAACCACCCTCAGTTGCAATATTGGTTGCTCAGTATGAAGAGAAGAGGTCAGAGGATCCTCTAGGTCTTATCCAGAATGCATCTTCACTGAGTAAACTTCAGGCTGTGACAGCATGGGTTCTGCGTGTGAAAGCAGGATTCCAGAAACAACAGTACTTACAGGACACCATTTTAACCTTCAAGGAAAGGGAGGCTGCTTTAACTTACCTGATCAAAATGACCTAATTATATTTCTTTAAGGATGCCATCACTGCCATCAAGAAAGGGGAAACATGTAGCAAGAATATTCAGGCATTGGCACCCTTCATTGACTTACAGGGAATCGTCAGGGTGGGTGGCAGGTTACAACATGCCTCTATTCCTGAGAGGATGAAGCATCCTATTCTGTTTCCGGCGCAAAGCAAACTTTCAGAGTTAATTGAGATTCACTTTCATGTTGGCCACCTCCATGCGGGCCCACAGACGACTTCGTGTCTGACACTGCATCACTACTGGATAGTCTCTGGAAGAAGTCTAGTTCGCAAGATGCTTCACAAGTGTATGAATTGTTTCAAGGTGAGAGCTATGACATTGAAACCACTAATGGGCGCACTACCAGTCGCAAGACTTACTCAAGTCAGAGCGTTTCACTCTGTAGGAGTTGATTTTGCAGGACCATTTCTCACTACCCCAGTCAGAACACGAAGAAGAGTGACGTATAAGACCTACATGTGTTTGTTTGTCTGTATGGCCACTAAGGCGGTACATCTTGAAATGGTGACTGATCTTTCTGCAGACGCATTCTTAGCAGCCTTGAAACGGTTTGTATCACTCCGATGAACTCCCACGGAAATCTACTCTGACAATGGTACAAACTTTGTGGGTGTCAGTAACCACTTGAAGGAACTCTACAAGACCCTGTGGTCAGACGAGCTTCGACAGCACATCTTGTGTGAAGCAGCCCAACGAGGTATCAAATGGCACTTCAACCCCCCCGCAAGCCCTCACTTTGGGGCCTCTGGGAGGCGGCTGTTAAAATAGCAAAACAACACATGAAGCGAGTAGTGGGGAACCTGCTTCTTACCCTAGAGGAATTTGTCACTGTGCTAGCACAAATATTAGCGGTGATGAACTCTCGGCCACTGTGTGCGCTTTCAACAGACCCTGAAGAGTATGATGTACTCACTCCAGGTCATTTTCTGGTGGGCGAGCCAATGACTGCCGTGCCAGACCACGATTTGATGAATCATTCTCTAAATAAGTTAGACAGATGGCAACTTGTTACCCGCTTGTACGTGCTAAATGGACCACCCCAACACCTAACATACAACTAGACCAGCTGGTTTTGGTCCAAGAACCCAATCTTCCTCCACTTAAATGGAAGACTGCGAGAGTCACAGCTATCCATCCAGGCCAAGATGGGATAGTGCGTGTTGTCACACTGAAGACTCCTCAAGGGACATTTGTGAGACCAGTGGCTAAAGTTTGCCCATTGCCCATGAACTAACCATACTAGTTCTTAGCTAGTTCACATTCTTGTTGGGGATGCCGTAGAGTGGAGTAGTTTTTTTTTGTTTAGATGTTTACCTGGTGATTATGAAAATACTTATTTTCGGTGGTCGGAATGTTGAGGGTTGCTGTGTACTTTTTTAATTGTGCGACTTGGTGCCTTCTTGCACCACCCGTTGGACCTTGTGACAGTGCTGCGATCTTCGGACTAAACGGACAGTTACACATCATCATGGCGTTGGTTTGAATGTTGATGTATGTGATCGAACATCAACCCCAATAAAATAGCTGTAGGTAAGGACGTCATATTTCTGATTTCACAAGGAAATCAGGATTGTTCCCATAGTGAACTATTCACAACTTAAAAACGTCAAGGGAGTTCAACGTTTTCTTGGACAGTTAGGATATTTCAAAAGTTTCATTCCGAATTTTGCTGCTGTCTGTTCAACACTTAACATTTTGCGTAAAAATGATTCTGTGTTTGAGTGGGGTGACGCCCAGGAAAAAGCATTTATTTCCCTTAAGAAGTTATTGTCAATTCCTCCTGTTCTGGTATTACAGGATATCGATGAGTGTTTTGCTCTTCAAGTAGGTTCTTTGTCTCTCGCCTTAGGGGCCGTATTAAGGCACTTAGAGGAAGGAGTGCTGCGTCTGATAGCTTTCGCTAGCCGTACGCTGATGGAAGCTGAGAAGCGTCTAGGAAACTATGAAAAGGAAGCACTGGCATGCCTACTCTGCATAGAAAAATTTGAGTCCTGCCTTGACTGTCGAGAGTTTGATTTTTACATTGACAATCAGGCTCTTGGTTGTTCAACCACCCACACCAGCTGGGTAAACTAGGTCATTGGGTGTTGCCGTTATTTTGCTTCCGCTTTGTTACACACCATCTCAAGGGTTCCGAGAATGTAGTGGCTGACGTCCTCTCTCGCATGTTTTCCCCGGGCGAGTTCGAAACAAACGATCCTATTCCTCAGTCCATAAACGAAAGAGTAGCTGTGTGTAAGCTGTTCCCCAAGTCGTAAATTAACATCCGAGAAACCCCGGCGCAGAATCCATTATGAGTCAGGATCTGGATGGATTTGCTGGCTCAAAAGGATATTCTCATGTGGAGGAAAATGGGCTTATATTTTTCTCAGAGAAGTCCGGCCATGCTTGCAAAGCAGTGGTTGCGGCGGTATTACGCCATATGGTGCTAAATTATTTATCATGCCTCTCTTATTGGGGCCACCTGGGCTATAAAAACATTTTAAATAATTACTTAATTCCATAATAAACATTTAAAAGTAATGCCAGGCTTTTAACCAACAACAAATATATGTGGTAATGGAATCCCCCACAAATGGTTAAATTTTAAGAGAGAAAGCTGAAAAAACAGCGCATAATCTAAGTATGTCATTTTAACAATTTTTTTATATAGCAACTGATCTATACTATTTCCCCTTTAAGATGTTTTCCGTGTTAATATGTTTTTATCATCCAGTCCCTTGAAAAAAGTATTAACAGGGTTTTACTGAATTTAATATTAATGTTTCAGAATAAAATGTTTAAACATGCATTGCGGTACAAGTTATTACAAATATATGTATTAAACTATTATATATGATTTATTAATAATAATATATATAATATGTACAATATTATATTATATTATAATAATTTCCTGTTGAGAGAGTATTATATATATATATATATATATATATATATATATATATATATATATATATATATATATATATATTAGTGATGGCCCGATATCCAAAAACCCGATACCGATACCGATTCCGATATTTCCAAATTTACTGATCCGATAACCGATACCTAGGGCCTGGAATTTTTCGCGATCGCGAATTTTGCATGGAAACGCGAAAAGTACATTCGCGAAAACCACAACATTTCTATATTACACTGCGAATATATCCCCTAAAAGTACCATTACAGTAGAATCCAGCCGATGCGACCCCCCTCTGATGCGTCCATTCCGTTTATATAACCGTTTTTTGAGAAAACATGAAAAATTTGAGCAGAGAAAGTCGAAAATTTGAGTAAAATCGACTGAAAAACAAGTCTGTTACACTTTGTTGGGCTCTATGTGTTCACATTTATCTTGGCGAGAGCTGTACTGTAAGCAGGCAGGCAAACAAAAGACGTCTAAAAATAGATACCACCCCTCTAGACTGTCCACGCGGCAGTGTCTAGCCGAGCTCGGGGCCACCACTATTGCACCAAAAGCCGTCTCAGCTGTCATGTTATCTTACCCGCCCCGGCGGCTTGACGTCATACGTGACGTGACGCGACGCTTGCCTCTCCCATCCCCTGCTAATTCTTCAAGGCTCATCCCTCCCAGAGCCACAAACCATGTAAAAACAATCCCCCTCCCCTCCTTTTCCAACTAACATTTCAACATATTCCCTCCCTTATTTAAACCTTCTGCGTGAGAAACTGTCAACGTGTTTTTTTTTTTTTTTTTTTTTTTTTTAACGCTGCGAAGAAACGTGGAAAAGATAATTGCTTGAGCTGTCAAAATAAACATCGCTGACGGCAAGGGCCGGAGCGCATCCTGTCCGTCTGTCGCTGTGATTATCTACTCCAAAAACATGTCACAGCATTTCAGGATAGCATTTTTCTTATTTCTTTCGTTTATAGCCGAATGTTTTCTACCTGATCCACACAAGGTTAAAGTATCCTTTAACCCAAGTCTTGTTTTTCAGCATAATTACCTTATTTTTACATAAGCCGTGTTCCTGTATGGTTTTGATGCTCAAAATTGATCTGGGGTATAGTTCACACTAAGTTTCTTCTCATTTGTGCGCTGGGGTTTGTTCAAGTGGCAACCCCGTGTTCCTCCACTCCATTAAATACGAGCATATCAGTATCAGAAACATGGGTTTTATTGTACTGACAATAGCACAGTAATGTGCAAATTTTGCAACTGTAAAGTTTTATGGGATAGAAAAGATTCCATTGACAAACATCTAAAGTCATGTGGCATTGGCAGCCATAAAAAAAAAAGAAAATTTTTAGTTGCAAACATCTATAGCAACGTGTCTGTTTTGTGTAACTGTTTTGGATTTAATTGGCTGTTATTATGCATATTAGTCTATTCCTAGTATACATGGAACATGGATTGTTTATTAAATATGTAAACTATTATATTCAATAACTTCACAATCTAGTCAACATTTAAAATACCGGTAAAATTTCCATTGCATAACGAACGAAAATACCGACTTTAAACCACCGCTTTTCTAATTTGAAAGTACCGCTTTTTGCATACTGAAAACACCGAAATTTTCCAGGCCCTACCGATACCCGATATTCCGATAATAGGCCTATCTCATTTCTAACACTGATTCTATAAAATTGTGGCTCTGGAGTATTGTTAGAGACAATAATGAAAAATGTTAAATATTAATAAAACATACATATGTGAATGTATATTATTTTTATTAATTGTAAAATATAGTAAATTCACATTAAATGAAAGCTAATAATGAATTTATCATAATGGCCTACAAATAAGCTCTTTAAATTCAAGGTCTTAAAAATTTAAATTGTTTTTCAAGGCCAGATAAAGCAATATTCTTCTGTAGGTATTACCTACAGTATGCAAAAAACATATTGTAACTACAAGGAAACAAATTTCAGATTTTTGTGGAGAAATGTTGAGAAATATTGTAGCTGTCCGGTATTAGTCTCTAGTGTATTTGCTTATAATGTATGAATTACAAGCCACTGCATGTACTGAGTCCAGTGTCTCAACTGTAATCTACGAAAAATACTGTCCAAAAAACGGGAAGCCCACAACTCACGTAGTTTCGGTTCCCTGCAAGAATTTCCGAAGATTTCCGAAGTTTATTAACGCCACTTCAGCCGCTAAATCAGAAGTTCAAGCATGTTGTGACTGACCTGACCTAACCTAACCTAACACTTCGATTTTTTTTTATTTCAATTTTTGAGAGAAATCCGAAGTTGCACGAACGTGGTAGGGAACCTAAACTACGTGAGTTGTAGGCTACCGCCAAAAAACATCAAACTTTTGTACCCTTTGTAAAATTTCATCACGGTAAACGACACGCTAGAAAGGAAGGTCTACAAGTAGTAAATTTTGTGACCATTGTTAAAGTGTATCACTCCATTTATTGGTGCGAAAACACGTTAAAAATACGTGAAAAGTAATTTCAATATAACTTTGAAACGTACTGCAGAGTTTATAAAACCACACATTTTTATTTATGTTGTTTTCAATGCACTCAATATAGCCAACATAATACCTTTGCTGCAACTTGCCCTACGTAAACACGTTTCATATTTTAGCTTTTGTAAAAACTTACGTAATGTTTTTGTATAGAACAGCAGTTCGCGACCATGAAATGACACGGAAAGAAAATGTCTGTTATATCAAGCAGCAACTTTAATTCTTCTTCATGTTTACTTACGGCTACACCACTTATTAAATTAAATATTGTAATTATTTTCGTTTATGATTTCAATTTATGTACACATAGTGAACTTCGAAAATTCATCAAGCGAAAACATTTTGCGAATATCTGAAACGAATAAATATGCACTAATGACTGGGATTTGTGTACACATGGAATAATTGTACCGTCGGGATGCATTGCAGTATCAGAAAGAAGAAATAGGCTTGAAATCTTGAAATTGTTTCTGTGGAAAATATGCTTGGAATTACTAGGTAATATGGTGACGTGAAGAAAGATAAATTACGCCCGCGGAAAATAAGCTTGGAATTACGGTTAAGGTTATGTGAGAAGTATTATTGGCGAGAACAAACATCGGTTATCAAAATATCGCAAGTATTTACCGATGTCCGATATTGAAAAATGTGCCGATACTACCGATCTCCGATATCGGATATCGAATATCGAATATCGGGCCATCACTAATATATATATTATATATACACCAACATTAAAATTTGGTGAAAATCTAATAATTTTGAATAACGAGAAACCAAACACATGTGCTTGTAAATATTCACAATTTTTATTATTTTTGATATTAGACATCCAAATGTGAATAGTAAATTATTTGCTATTCGCAAACTATTCATATTTATGAATATTCGCACACCCCAATATATTGGCAAGCCTGCAACAAAATATATATTTTTTTTACTACTTTTTTACCAGTCTGTTAACAGAGTACAATTCTGCACTATAATAAATAAAAGTAAGTAAAGACACATGTAAAGTCAATGTAAGAATTTAAATTAATGCTGTACTGTATGATGAATGGTATAATGCCGAGACTCACCCTGTTGGAGAGAGAGTCGGTGATGTGCTGGGAGTTGTGGGCCTGCTCTTCCAGGAGACACGGGGCGATGAAGCTGAACCCCCGGAACAGCTCGTGGGCGTTGGCGCTCGGAGGGACGCCTGGCGAGTCTGCGGGAAACACCTTCCGTGAGACCCTCGCAGCCACAGCTGTCACCGTCTGGAGATCACTGACATTTACCAGCTTCAATTATACTGATGCAAATGCTGAAATGCTGCATATTTCAATGTCGAACGAGAACTTGGTTTTAGTTTTATTAACACAGGCATCTCTTTTTAAAATAACAAAATTAATAAAGGAAAAAAAAACAGCTTTTAATGAAACAAACTGAGGTGGTTAGAATCAAAGTGGTGTAAGTGACACACACACATACACACAGACCTTTGTGCAACTCACTCACTAACTTACTCACCTATACCAATTCTAACCCAAATCCAAAAGAGCTAGAACCTCGAAATTTTCACAGGAGATAAATCTCGACCCATCACAAATGGAAAAATTCTGAAATTTCAAAATTTTTTCTTTTGGACCCCCTGATAAAAATTATAAACTATCAAAAATCTACGACAGGCATCACAGCATTAATGTAGACATGACAACACCACCGGATAAAAGTTTGTTTATTTATAAGCCATGACCATAGACTACAATAACACGTGAACACAGGAAAGATTTTGCTCTCTTCTGTGAGCGATATATAGTGTGCTGCTGAAAAGTATTGAAAAACATGGTATTCTCAACGATTCAAGCTGTGCGTATGCCATTTCTTACTAATCAAACATGCATATCTGTAGGATGTTTACGTTGCTGCTGAAACCGTGCATAGACAAATTCTTAACTCCATGAACTTTGAATATTTACACCAGTAGTAGTCTTCAGTCACAAATTATACATGGAAAATAATAAATATTATTTTCAGTTTAAATAAATTACTGTGATTATTAATATTATAATGCAGCACAATGATATTCCAAGAATTATATTATCTGAATTAAAATAAACAGTTGGTTGTTTAGGTATTCATTTAAAATAATGCAAAACATTTATAAAGGTCATTGGGTTAGGTTAAATAAATATGAAATACTGTAAAAACTATTTTAAATTTTTTTTTTTGTTAGTTTAGTGGGCTAATCAAAGAAATATAGTTGTTAAATATACATTTTTAAGATTTTTGCCATGCAATACATTTCACTCTAGAATATTACTTTCACATCGGAATACTCAAAACCTTTATGGCCCTAGCCCTTACGTTGTCATGCAATGTTCATTTAGACACTAGAATTGTAATTATATGCATGCCAGTTTGCTTTTCAAATATGGAAACACAAGTTACTGTTAATTAAATTATTCTTAAAATTCCTTATATATAAAAACAAAAAAATTATGTCAACACACCAATTTATAGCATACCGTATTTACTCGTGTATAGCGCGCCCTCGTGTATAGCGCGCACCACGATTTTTGCAACTAATTCCAAAGAAAAAAAAAAATGAAATTTTTTTTTTCCCCATAAATAAATTTTACTAACATTTTGTGGTACCTGATTATTTAAATTGATGTGTGGTGATGCGTCAGGAAAATACATAAACTCTGCTGTCTAAACGGAAGATAATGAAGCGCTATATCGTCACAACTGGTACGTGGAAGGAAGGGAGGGAGGCGTGCCGAGCTACGTTGCTAAGCTGGCGCGGAGAACTTGATGACTCACCGGTGAGGAATGGAGGAAGCGAAGAAGCCGGGCGGGGGGGGGGGGGGGGGGGGGAGGGAACTGGTGACAACATTCTCTCTTTCTCTCTCTCTCTTTTTACTACTTCTGAGCTGGCTATCTGAAAAGGGGGGAGGTCTAAAAATAAACAAGAGACCATGATGTGCGAGCTTGCGCGCGCGCGCGTGTGTGTGTGTGTGTGTGTGTGTGTGTGTGTGTGTGTGTGAAAGAGAGGCCTTGTTGCTTGTGCGTATGTGTGGGGGCTGGCCAGAAACGTCACCCGTCACCCGGCAGTTAACGACTTCCACTCCTCCCCGCCTCCCCCCCCCCAAAAATTTTTTTTTTCCGTGTATAGCGCGCATCCTTATTTTTTTCCTTTACTTGAGGGGAAAAAAGGGCGCGCTATACACGAGTATATACGGTATTAGCCTTTCAAAAGCTACGATTCGTTTTGCTATCCAATTGCTAACCAGTGGACTTCAATTCCAGAACACCCACCCACTTCATGGACTACTAATTCCGTAATTACGCATGGTTATTCTCTAAATTTTAATGCATTTGTTAATAACCTATTTATGCATTAAATAGCAATTAAAGTAAAATGGACACCCAAAAATCTTGTTTATGTCGCTAGGAGCAGGATCGCTTGGCATCACTTGTCTCATGGATTGACTATGGGCTATCCTTTAATCATGATCTTATATATAGGTCTGTCAATTTTCTGTCCTTTACCTTGGCATGATCCGTCCACTTCGTGAAGCTTGCTGCGAATAGCAAACTAACGGCAAATAGTGTAGTAGGTAAATATGTATAGGAAAGTCATCGAAAATCCTTGAGACACATAATGCTGAGCGAACCTAGTAGGACAAGCTATACCTAGCGTTGTAAACAATTTTGATAATACAAGTTTAAGGTTTTATTTCACTGCATAAATAGGTTACTAACAAATGCATTAGAAGTGTGTGGAATTTTGGTTAAATTAGTGACATTTAAAATACTTAGCAGCACTTTCAGAACTAGGCATACTCTAAAAATACAATTTTTAGTTTTACAGAAGAGCGCCTGCACTGGGAAATAACCAACATATTTATTCCAAACATTGTACTCTATTATAAAAAGATTAGGGTGTCTGTAGTCATCAGTTACATGGATAGAATAAAGCTGGACTCCCAATCATCTGTTTCATCCGTCTGTCACCCGTCCGTCCGTCAATCACGTGACCTGCAGCCAATCAGATGGCCCGAAAAATTCCATCCGTCCGTCCGTCAAAACCTTGCCAAGCTTTAGCTTTTGACGGACCAACGGATGGTCCACCGCCTTGTTAAGTCGATCGTCTTCAATACGACTTTCCGAAAACAGTGTTAGATTTTTTTAATTTGCAATATATAGAAGGCTGTGTCGTATTGACCGATTATTATTGTCATAATAACGGTAAAGATTGCTTATGAGAATGAGCTTTTCGGAAGAAATGCTGATAAATTACGTCCGGGAAAGGGAGCATTTGTATGATATATATAGCAAAGACTATCGGGATAAGCAACTGAGGGAAAAAGGCTGGATAGAAATAGCTTCTTTCTGTTTCCTTTGACGCAGTAATAAAAGAAGCATAATTTTATTTATTGCTGGCATGACTATTAATGTTATTTTTAAGACCGCACCCATTTAATCCACTTGTCAAAGCACGGTTCCCGCCTGTCAACTTAATATCACATTCATAAAAAACAAAAGTTAATTATCCCAAGTAAATTATTTTCCCCAAACGTTTACCTACAATGAGAAAGTATGTGGCGGAAAGTTGTAGCACTGATATTTTAGAATAGTGATGGACGGACGGATGGCGGATGGTCGAGAGTCGGTAAAAATTGCCGAGAGAAATAACGGACCGAAATTGACGGACGGACGGATTAAACGGATGATTGGGAATCCAGCTTAAGTCAAGTCAATTTCGTTGAACAAATATATTAAGTGTCTGAAAATTTTGAAGCATGACTATAATTTTTCAAAATTTTCTAGTAGTATGAAAAATACATAACAGCATTATTTTAAGTAGAAGAAAATAATTTCCAGTAATTAGGGAAAAACCATGCCTAAGTCACCCATTAAAACGTAAACAAATTATAATTTTGCTGGTATGCTTAAAGCTCGTACTGCTAGGGGCTCTGTAGTACTGCATGTTGTGCTTCTACCATGTTGACAGACCTGAGTTTCATTTATTGCTTCTACAATGTTTGCTAGAGTTCACAGGAATCAAATCCCAACCACAAAAATAAAAGCTCCGAAGGTATGTTAGGTTCAGTCAGGGTAATAAATAATAAATATTATAATATTTATTAATATTACATAATAATATTTATTAAATTTTTTTGGGAGGGTAGGTTAGCTTTTAAATACAGTTATCGTAACTAAAAGGAAAGGTTGATTGGTTTAGGTTAGCATTTTTTTTAAATTCTCTATGACCTTTATTATTATATATATATATAAATCCTTGCAAAAGGGATTCTTTTTCACGAGCCATCTGCAAATTTCGGACAACTTCAGAACTGTTCGTGTGCAACTTTCCTCCATGTGAACTGTAGGCTTCCTGTGATTCAAGCTGTATTTTCTGTACCTACAGAATTCTTCACGTCTTACAAATCAAGCATGCATCTATCTGTGATGCTTAGGTTGATACAGAAAACGTGCTTCGATTCAGGAGTGGTTAATTCTACCATAACTAGATGGAAAAAAGTTGTAAGTTTGGCACTTCTTACAGTTAAACAATGTGCATCCCACTACATTAACTAAGTAGGTCTTATGTGATGAAATATGCAAATGTGTTCCAATTATGTTAGGACTTAGATATACAAACCCCATACGGAGGATTGGGGGTGAAGCCCCCAACGAGCGAAAGTGAGAGAGAAAGAGAGAGAGAAAGAGAGAGAGAAAGAGAGAGAGAAAGAGAGAGAGAAAGAGAGAGAAAGAAAGAGAAACAGAGTGAGTGAGTGTGTGGTGTGGTGTGTGTTGTGTGTGTTGTGTGTGTGGTGTGTGTTGTGTGTGTGGTGTGTGTGGTGTGTGTGGTGTGTGTGGTGTGGTGTGGTGTGGTGTGGTGTGGTGTGGTGTGGTGTGGTGTGGTGTGGTGTAGTGGTGTGTGTGTGCGTGCGTGCGTGCGTGTAGATTGTGGTCTCTACCCTCTGCACCTGGTAGATAACACAAACTCAACACCCGACAGGTTTTATTGAAATAGAATTTAAAACAAACTTCATGATACCCAAAAAAAACGCATGAACCCAACCCGAGTGTTAAGAAAAAAAATTATTAAAAGCACATCCTTAAATGTCATAGAAAATACATTATGGTGTCGAAGTGGGCATTTTATAGAATCAAAAACAATTTTATTAATCATAATAGCTCCATTTTATTTGATGCAATATTTTACGAAAAGGCATGGATTTCATACAAACACGAATTAAAATATAGAGTCCAAAATATTTCATTGTAACCCTCAAACATTGGTAACAAGAATAAGCGCAAAACGGTATAACACTAAAATGTTAATAAAGATTGTTTATCTAAAAATTGATTTTTATCAAAAATATTAAATTACATAATAATATTTGTATAAACATCTTATAAAATGATTATTCCTAAATTGATGGCAGTTACTAAGAGATATCAGAATATATGACTGCATTTATATTCAAAGAAATAATTAACAAAAAATTACTATTACAAAAAATACACCAATTTAAATTTAAAAAAAAGTTAATCTACCAAAGTCCTATACAAAGCGCTGGGGGAGTGGGAAAATATATAATGTTTAAGTCAATAGTTTTCTTCTCGAAATATAAACTTAAAATAAAAAATCATATCTTCTAAACCAAGTTTATGTTCGCCCACTGAGGTGCACGCAAAACAGTAACGGAGATCCTGGCCCATCACTAAGTCATGTAGCAAAAAATTCTTGTTTATCCAGACCATCACCATCTACAATCAGATCAGCTTTACTCACAATTTCTCTCGTCGCTGCAGCAGAAACACTCATAGCTAATCTCAAACAAGGCATTTAAATTTCTTCGTGCCTTTTAATATATCTGTCTGGCCTGACCCTGAAAGCCGAATAAACGTGCTCGAGGCTCATCGTGTCAAATTCAAAGTCTCGTGAAAAGTTCTGCACCGCGCCCGGACATGGCCTGTACACTCCCAACAGTGGCGGGTCAATTTTATTCCCCGCACACACAGGCGCTACAACAAGGTTGCATCACTTTGCAACACACACCGGCCAACGTCTATTTGACAGGGCAGCCAACTGACACTTGACTTCCCATTGCCAACTGTCATGTAAACACTCACTCCTGCGCCACTCCCCAGCGATACAACAGAATTTAAAACAAGAAATTATTAAATAGGCTAGGATAAATAACTTTTAATTAAAAAAATTAACCAACAATTTAACAATAACAACATTTGGATACTTAAAACAATAAGTAAACAAAGTTAAATTTTTTTTATATATATATATAAAAAAACAGGTTTCAAAGACAAAACCATATTTTGGCCAGAGATCTGGCCACAATATGGAGAGAGAATCTGAGAATACAAGTTGATAGGTTCCTACCTACCTTTAGGCGTTTTAGAGGTGAACTCCTTGTCAAAGTAAAAGGCATCATCCGCTCTACTGACTGCTGGTTTAAAGGGTGGTTGGATTTCTTTCCTGTATAGTCTGTCCCAATCAATGGTTGCAAAAAAGGAATGCGACTTAATTTCTTTCACACCATCTGGGCCTAATTAAAAAACACACATAAATATAAATATATAATGTACAGGTTAAAACACAAAAAGTACTTCAACTTTCTGTTAAAGTTCAAGTTATATATTATCTTCTAAGTGACTAATGTGTATGAAAACAATTTCAAACAAAATTAATAATCAGTATAATACAAGTAATAATCACTAATAACTATAATGTTAATTTTAAAACATAATTTTGGCATAAGCACTTTTCCATGCAATGTCTTACAGCTGAAGCAAATAAACATTTTTATGGGAGATGAGAAAATATGGGTACAGACTAAGTAATATTTATAATTCTTTATTTATTTAATTAGTCACAACTTTAACCAGTTAAATGTTATTGCACTTGAGCAGCATATAGATATATCTTGAGTGGACAAATTGTCTACAAGTCACTGTTATGTACATGAACTAATTAATTAAACTGGCAGATTATCACTGCAAAAAAAAAATGGCCTTAATCCAGTAGCTGAAAATGTAAATTTGACAATGTGGCACCAAACCAAACCTCTATGATACCACTGAATATGAATATAAATTAAAAATACTTATAGAAGTGGCCCAGCCATTAAAAACTTCAATTGCACTTTTGAACGCTAGCAGGGTTGCTATTGTAACTGCATCTGTGCGGAGAGCAGAACTACTTCAACATACTGCTGTTCTGTCTAACAATTGTCAGTCTGTCTACAGTGCATTCAGTAGGATTACATTTTTCTTTTCTTTTTTTATAAAATAGCAAGAATCATTCAAGGCTTAAAAAATTAGCTATTAATCATCTATGCTATTTATTGTAGCACATTCTTCACGAGTATGAAGATGGACATTATACGCTGCATTTACTGAAACAACCTATTTATGATGCTACGTTTTGAAAACGACAAGTTAAAAAATTCAATGAAAAAAACATCAAAATTAAAACATTTTATAAATACAAAAATTTTTGGTTATCGTCACAAACGTGGAAATCTCCTTTCTACCAAATATCTTTCCAGACTAACCCAGTGAAAAACAGTACTGGTAAACACCTAGAAATTTCACAATGAGCTATTATCAATTAATATTTCATTGAATTAACCTACATTCAAAAGTTTGGTTGTTTTACTTTATGATGAAATTTGTTAAGTTTTTTATACGTACCTCGGTTTTCATTGCTTTGTTTATAGTTAATTATGTTAAATCAATGTCAGGATCAATACTTCCACAGCACAAATCGCAGGACGCAAGCAACATTAATGATTGATGTGCTCCCTGTTTTAAGTATAAAATAACTCACAGAATGTAAAACAACTCAAGCCAGTTAACACGACCTCAGATATCAAAGGAGAACGCGGGCAGCTTGTTCCGTGGTCTGTGTTCAACAGGGCCTTTCATCAAACCAGCAAAAATTATTTCCAAGACAAAAAGAAAATGACAGAATTGTGAACGAAAGATTACTCTCCCTGCTCACGCACACGGCACCACCAGCTTGATGAAGAGATTACAATGCCATCTCCTGTAGGACAGCTCCACGCATTAGAAAATGCAATGAAAAATCCCAATGGCTTGGTGACTTCCATTAGCATTACACCAATACCTCACTTAGCATGACTAATGTGTTCCTATACATGTTCATGTTATTTGATATAGCGTATTCTGAAGCATCTGTCTCCAAAAATAGCTAAGCTAATTTACTTAATGTGTAGTGAAATGTTCTTTACGTAATATAAATGCATAGAATAACACTCAACGACAAATACGTTACATCATTTATCTTCACAAGCCTACCACTGAATACTTTGTATGACAAATACGACACCATGTAAGGTAGATAGTCGGCTGGTTGGCTTGCCCACCGGGCGTGGCCTTCAACTACATCGCATACCTTTCTATGAACTTTACAAAACATCCTTTACTGGCAGTGAAACCAGCATTACTGTACGGATTTTTATTTTTCAAAAATTAAAGTGCTTTTTTGCATATCACCGCTTGGTTCAAATCAATCCTGTCAGGCCCGTGATTTTTTTTATTGCACCATTCATTTAACAATTTTTCCATGTGAATCATCTGTTCATTTCTGTTCCGGTATCTAATGTCAAATATATTCCCGCTAGTATAACCATTGTGCCGAATCAGTGCTACTTTATGCACGATTTTTTTTATTTTTTTGGTTTTACAAAATTTTAAATTTTTTTATAACATTAATTTTACGCTTTCGCCCCATCCAAACTTGTTCGGTCAAGTGTACCGGCAGGTTACCTTGTTGAGCAGCATAGTGCTCTCACCACCGTTTCCCACCAAATTTGCTGGGTCTAGCCGACTACAGGACTATCATCAGCAACGGTATCCACTGGCCGTCGCGTTTCGTCACGAGTTTAGCGCTACGCGTGACGAAAGTAGCCGCCCTAAGCTTCCCATGGTCACCCCCACCCCTTCTCGGAGGTGTGCTGAAGTTTGCGGTCTCTAACACGTTTTGGTGTCCTTTTTTCAAGTTCCGCCGCACGTCCCGACGTCTGGCCGGCGAATTCTCCCAGGGCAGGTCATTCACCGGACATACCCCCCACCCCATCCTGGTCCACAGCGGTCATCGGCCAGCCGCGGCAATGTCCCCTCTCAAGGCCAAAATCCCCCCCCCCCCCCACTTGCAAAATGGCGTCCATCAAGTGCCGCGATGGTCTCTGCGAGACTCCGACCTGCATGCCTACACCATCTATCGACGAAAGGACGAACCAGCTGAGAGCGAGAGCACACTACTGACCACCCTATCCCCTCCAGGAGAAACAGTCGACCTCACACTCAGTCGATAGGTCGCTGGAGCCCTTTTTTTTTTCTTTCGGAGCCCTTCGGAGCACTTCGGGGTTCCCGATCCCCTCCTCCAGAGGAACAGACGACGGGACTAAAGTTTAAGTTAGCGTCCCGGCGCCATTTTCAGGGATTTTGAGGGCAGCTCTCGTCCAGCGCGCATCTTTGCAACAAGTCGCAGTAACGACCAGCAGCTATCGTGATCCGCTTTCGGCAATAATGTAGTTGCTTCTGAGCCAGGCCATGTCGCCTAGATTTTTTTTTAGTTTTTCTTAGTAGCTGCCCAAATAGTCAAGTTTAACTTTAGTTTTCTTTGGTTTTCGCCATAACTATTTCTTCTATGGCTACCGCGAGCTCCCGTGCCGCGCATCCCCGGATCACCCCCAGGGACAGCCACTATCTACTTCACCCTGCCAGCTAAGGTAAGCTGCACTTCGCCCCACACAAACCTGTTAGGTTGCCTTTTTTTTGGGCTTAACTTCGCCCGTCATAAACTGCCTGCTAACCAAGCTAATCCAGGTGGATTATTGGTTACAGGCAGGGTTCCAGAATCCCAGAGGGTTCCAGAATCCCAGAGTACTTCAAGGACCCCAGACCAGTTCAAGATGGCGGCCCAGTTCCGGCGCCATATTTTACACCTCAACCTGTAACTCGTGAGCCTCTATAACGGAGTCTCCCTCCATCTTTCGGCACCCCTCAAAAAGAAGTGAAGAACAGTTTATAACTCCGCCAGTTTTAGGACGTTTTCCATATTATTATAAAATATTGTATTTTAAACACATATATTTGTTTGATGAGCCTGCGAGCTCAATGTTCCTAAACAGTTGAACATAGCATAGTATGAAATGGTGTTCCCCCCCCCCCCCCCCCGGCCCCTCTTTCTTCTTTCTTTTATTCGTTAGTTACTCAATGTAATGTATCAAAAATAAGAATCTGACATTGTTAGCAGTTTTGTTTGTAATGGCTGTAATGCCGTAAGATATTTTCTAATGTAAGAAACCTATCAATGACAAGATACTAAACTACTAATCAACAGTAAAAGCCTCTAATGAAACCAAACCATACGAGTGTTTTCATTTGCTGCTACTTGAAACCACAATCCACGTAACCTTTCCTACTCTCAGGGAGGTTAATTTTAAATTGTGTTTGTAAGTGGGCTGTGCCCCTCTGGCAAGTTCTTTTAGATAATTAGCCTGACGCTTCCGCCGGACATTTATTATCAATAATTATGGTTTTGTTTTGAGCACAGCACCACGGTTACAAATTGGTAGCAGTTAGCATGGTTACGGTTACAATGTGGTAGCAGTTTGTGTGATATGGTTACTCTTAAATTGTTAACTGTATTTTGGTTTGATTTATGAGAATGCTTTAAATTTATTTGGTATAAATATTTTTTTTGTTTGTCAAAGATTTTCTATATATAGTATTATTGTAAGTCCTAAAACTGGCACCCAATCTGATTCACCCAAAGTGAGTTAAATTAAAATTCTCTCGTATTTTACGTCCCGCTCTGACTGTGTTTGCGCGCGGTGAGACACCGCGCGGCCCCGTCGGTGCGACGGCCCTCAGGCATCGTGCCTTATCAGCGCGCGTGTCATTCTCCCTGTCATTCTCTTCACCCCTCCCCCTCACGCCTCACCGGCTGGAGGAGGCGAGGTCATGCCGTTGACCCCGTGTCCGGCAGCGTAAATAATGCGTTACAATCTAGTTTGTTCCTCACGGCCGACAGTGCCCTGAGTTTGTCTAAATTCCTCCTTTTATCTGTCTTTTTTTTTATAACACATCCGCCTGCAAACCAGGCAATCTTTGTGAAAAACAGATAATAGAAGTCCTTTCGGACATCGTGGTATTTTTTGTTTTGTCTCTCGGCGCCTTGCTCCACATGACAGGGCCGCCAACCGCGCGGAACTCTTCTCTACTCCACCCACGTAACACTTATTTTGTAAACAAACTACCCATGCTTTGTATGTCCTAATAATATTATTTTTATGTCACAAAACAAGCACTATAAATCATCTATACTGCATTAATTTTAGCAGCAAAGTATTTTCTTAATCTAAGGAAACGTAAAATATAACATAACATATTTATATAACTTATAATAATATAAAAAATACAAATAATATAATATAAACCTTTTGTTTTAGCTAATGTTAAGAAACTTCCATTGTTTACTATTTCTAAGTATCTTAAAATTAACGATTAAGTATTTTAATAATACATAAAATAAATCTAAAAAAGGGTCCATTCATTAAGTAACATAAAATAAGAATATGCTCATAAGTAATTTTAACAAGTACTCTAATCCTATTGCATCGTTCACAAGCAAAGTGAATATACTTCGACGTACCATTTCATTGTGTCACCATACACACCCATGTGCCTAGCTTTTGTTTAGATTTATTTCGTGATCACCCAACGAGAGGTGCAATCACTCATGCCTTTAAGGAAAGGTTACTGAATTAAATTGTTTATATACACGGGTTGAATCCCCAATACTTTTACGCTAGCCATGAGGTGAGGAATTTATTGTAAGATAGAGTACTAAACTTTTTTAACGTCGAGTTTTCTATAAACAATTTACCAATTATTCTAAGAATACTAAGTAAAGGATAAATAATATTTTTGTAATTATGAATTTTGAGTAAACAATTTATTAACTTTTATATTTTTTTGGATCGGTGTTCATTTCCTTTACAAGGTGGTGTACAGCTAGGTAATTTTAAACATCTAAATTTTTTTCATTATCCATTTTTCATCCAAATTTGTTGATCTTTCGGGTTTCGAACCCGAACTAACTCAGGGGTGAAATTCCCTCGTAGGTCTCTCTGCTTCAGCCTGATGGTCTGATCAACCGTCAGAGCTTGAACATATTGAGCCTATGTGAGTTAATAAATGTAGGTATCCGGGACCGAGGTGTACTTCGCTTTTTAAGCAAGTATTAAATTCATCTATTTCGTCTGATCCATCGTCAGATTGTGCAGAGCTATGTCTCAATGCCTTCGACTTCTTATGGACAGCGAAACAATTATGTACAGGGGTTATATTCCCAATCTAGTTTGTAAGTTACGGGTTACCATACCCATTTACAGGGGTTACAATCCCCATTAGTCACTGAGTGCTCAAGGACGCATTTCCCTTGTTTCGGCCTCAGTGCTTTTCGGCCTCCCTCACAGCGCCCATTTTGGTGTTCCTACACGATATCCAATATCTGAGATCAACAGGATGAATTTCATTTCATTAATATAACAACGGCATAAATAGTTGTAAGCTTACAGGTACTTTAAGGTTAAGCTTTAAATTTAATTTTTTTTATTTATTAAATGATTTTAAGGATTTATTTTAAATAATTCAAACCAAGTTTAAATGGACTCTATTTAATTATTAATCTTGTCTTGGACTAAAGTGTTACAGTCAAAGGTCATGGAATTAATTCTGCTTTATTACAAGTAGTAGGGCAACAGACATATTTTTTTTTATCTTTTCTTTTAGCTCATTAATAATAATAAAATCAATCATATTAAAATACGTATTCCCCAGAAATTAAGCAGCTACGAGGTGACTAGTCTCATTTTAATATTTAAGGTAATCACCGAGAGTAGTGAAATACTTTCAACCCCCAACGAGAGGTCCACTTAATTAATTTGGGTATGTTTGAGCATCCCGTTTCTAGACTAGCACAAGCTAGGTAATTTAAGATATTTTAATTTTTAATTTTTACATACGTAAGTTCAGTCTTTAACAAGCTACTTGACGTAAATAGTTTTAATTTTTTTTACTCAGAAATACCTCTCTGATATTTTTTGAATCTTCATGAATCTTGTTCCACGATTTCATATATTTAATTTCTGATTACGTTCCTTTTTTTTAATAACCATAATTCGTAAAGTAAGCAAGAATATGTTTGTAGTGTTTTTTTGTACTGATTTTGCGTTAATACTTGTACATGTTTATTTCTTTATTTTCCCTTGCACGTAAATGTGATGTACAGTGACGTACATAGAGTCTGAGCACTGAAGCTGTCACATCTAGCCATTTTTCTTTTTTCTTTTGCATTCTACCCCAAAGTTGGATTTCTTTTACATCGTTATCGATGAGATTGTTAATTTAAGTAAGAGCGACGTGACTTCCAGACGGCAAACTGGTTTCTTTTATGTGTTTTTCTAAAATAGGAGCTAGGTCAAGCTAGCCAACGAGCGGCGCAAAAGTTAGGGTCCTCTGAGCCAACGAGCCATGACCAAGGTCCTCTGAGTGAAATATCTCATGACCATTTTCGAGTGTTCTTTGGGTTACATTCCCACCACTCATCTTTGGACGGCCTATGTTCAAACCCCCTCTCAGGCAGTGCGAAGTCTATCAGCAGTCATGGAAGATCTAACCGCTCCATTATAATTTATCCCTTTTTGATTTATAATTGTTGGTTTATTGAATTTTACATTTCTTTAAATAATTTAAATTTGAGTGCGAAGAGTCGTTAATTTGTCGTTTTTTTTTCAGAATACTTTAAATAATAAATATTAGTTAATAATAATAAACATCAGAGTGGTATGCGCTGAAATTTCTTAATTTGTCGAATATTTAATATTTTTAAATTCATTCTTTCCTACGGATTGTTGATCTGTTGAGGTTTTTCATCCCCAATCATTTAAAATTCCACCAAGGGAATTCCACCCTTAGGTCCTGTGTCACTCCGGGACTGAGGCTCTGTTTCGCCTTCGGGCAAGCAGCAAATTTGACTGTCTTCTCCATCGCCTGACTGTGCAGGGCTAAGTCCCAATGCCTTCGGCTTCTTATGGAAAGACTATTGTACAGGGGTTTACATGCCCACTTTCATTATTTTCAGGGGTACACAAATCCCCACCTTCATAACTGGCACCCGACTGACCAAGTTCCGGTTCCGGCCCAGTGTTTTAGGCCCGCCTCACAGAGCCCATATTTAGAGTTTTTGTCACGTGACACCATTCCCAACATCTGAGATCAACTTTCCTCATGACATCATTCACCGTTAAGGGTAATTTAAATAATTATATACACCTTCCATTTTATCAAAATATTTTTTTTATAAGTAGTAAGATACAGGCGAACCTGGTACTAGTTTTACTAAGAAGTGTAAGTTTATTTTTTTCCCTATATGCTCCGCATTCAAGCGGGGGAGTATGTGCCGAATCAGTGCTACTTTAGGCACGATTTTTTTTATTTTTTTGGTTTTACAAAATTTTAAATTTTTTTATAACTTTAATTTTACGCTTTCGCCCCATCCAAACTTGTTCGGTCAAGTGTACCGGCAGGTTACCTTGTTGAGCAGCATAGTGCTCTCACCACCGTTTCCCACCAAATTTGCTGGGTCTAGCCGACTACAGGACTATCATCAGCAACGGTATCCACTGGCCGTCGCGTTTCGTCACGAGTTTAGCGCTACGCGTGACGAAAGTAGCCGCCCTAAGCTTCCCATGGTCACCCCCACCCCTTCTCGGAGGTGTGCTGAAGTTTGCGGTCTCTAACACGTTTTGGTGTCCTTTTTTCAAGTTCCGCCGCACGTCCCGACGTCTGGCCGGCGAATTCTCCCAGGGCAGGTCATTCACCGGACATACCCCCCACCCCATCCTGGTCCACAGCGGTCATCGGCCAGCCGCGGCAATGTCCCCTCTCAAGGCCAAAATCCCCCCCCCCCCACTTGCAAAATGGCGGCCATCAAGTGCCGCGATGGTCTCTGCGAGACTCCGACCTGCATGCCTACACCATCTATCGACGAAAGGACGAACCAGCTGAGAGCGAGAGCACACTACTGACCACCCTATCCCCTCCAGGAGAAACAGTCGACCTCACACTCAGTCGATAGGTCGCTGGAGCCCTTTTTTTTTTCTTTCGGAGCCCTTCGGAGCACTTCGGGGTTCCCGATCCCCTCCTCCAGAGGAACAGACGACGGGACTAAAGTTTAAGTTAGCGTCCCGGCGCCATTTTCAGGGATTTTGAGGGCAGCTCTCGTCCAGCGCGCATCTTTGCAACAAGTCGCAGTAACGACCAGCAGCTATCGTGATCCGCTTTCGGCAATAATGTAGTTGCTTCTGAGCCAGGCCATGTCGCCTAGATTTTTTTTTAGTTTTTCTTAGTAGCTGCCCAAATAGTCAAGTTTAACTTTAGTTTTCTTTGGTTTTCGCCATAACTATTTCTTCTATGGCTACCGCGAGCTCCCGTGCCGCGCATCCCCGGATCACCCCCAGGGACAGCCACTATCTACTTCACCCTGCCAGCTAAGGTAAGCTGCACTTCGCCCCACACAAACCTGTTAGGTTGCCTTTTTTTTGGGCTTAACTTCGCCCGTCATAAACTGCCTGCTAACCAAGCTAATCCAGGTGGATTATTGGTTACAGGCAGGGTTCCAGAATCCCAGAGGGTTCCAGAATCCCAGAGTACTTCAAGGACCCCAGACCGTTTCAAGATGGCGGCCCAGTTCCGGCGCCACATTTTGCACCTCAACCTGTAACTCGTGAGCCTCTATAACGGAGTCTCCCTCCATCTTTCGGCACCCCTCAAAAAGAAGTGAAGAACAGTTTATAACTCCGCCAGTTTTAGGACGTTTTCCATATTATTATAAAATATTGTATTTTAAACACATATATTTGTTTGATGAGCCTGCGAGCTCAATGTTCCTAAACAGTTGAACATAGCATAGTATGAAATGGTGTTCCCCCCCCCCCCCCCCCCCCCCCCCGGCCCCTCTTTCTTCTTTCTTTTATTCGTTAGTTACTCAATGTAATGTATCAAAAATAAGAATCTGACATTGTTAGCAGTTTTGTTTGTAATGGCTGTAATGCCGTAAGATATTTTCTAATGTAAGAAACCTATCAATGACAAGATACTAAACTACTAATCAACAGTAAAAGCCTCTAATGAAACCAAACCATACGAGTGTTTTCATTTGCTGCTACTTGAAACCACAATCCACGTAACCTTTCCTACTGTCAGGGAGGTTAATTTTAAATTGTGTTTGTAAGTGGGCTGTGCCCCTCTGGCAAGTTCTTTTAGATAATTAGCCTGACGCTTCCGCCGGACATTTATTATCAATAATTATGGTTTTGTTTTGAGCACAGCACCACGGTTACACCATTCACTCACTTGGAAGCCATGATTCCACTGATTCCAACTGCAGGTGCTTGCGCCCGTAGTTATCGACAGATGAATGGGCAGACATTTCCTTTTGTTTGAGTGAATTCCCTGCCACTGGCTAGACTGAGTTCACGGCCCGGTCTGTGGCCAGGCGACAACGGTACAGCCCGGAGGAATATGCGCGGATGTAAAAACACTTGATCCTTTACACTCCATAACCGCAACTTAACTTGCTATAGCTGATGTTTGTACTACAGCCGATAGCGTAGTCATACCTGTGAGCGCATTCTCTTCCCCCCTTGTTTGGCTAACTGTATCCCACAGCACATCTGTTGTTTACAGAAGTTGAAACAGACTTCGTGAGTCGTGCTTGACTTTTTTTTTTTGCCTGCAGAGATTTCCCCCTAACTGAAATTTACAGATGAGCTATTCAAGACTGGGGCAGTAAAATTAACATTGCGCAAAATGAATTCGCACAATCTGAAGACGTGCTAAGTGAGGGATTGGTGTATTATTTTCTGTTTTAAGATGCAGAATAGCTGGTTGTGGAAAATAAGGTGAATAGGAACTGACATGAAAGGTATATCGGTAGGTCGGTCGGTGGATTAGGTTAAGTTAGGTTAGTTGCCTAATTAAAAAAATATGTTTTATGTTTAAATATTTTAATAAACATTTTCCTTGTAATTATTGTAGCTGACTTAACCAACCTTTCACTTTAGTATTATTTGTCTAATTATCCAGATGTCCTTACATGACAGAAAAAATCTTTTGGTGGGATTCTAATTCTCATTCTTACCATTGAAATTTTATATTCATACTTGCAAATAATTTCATATTAGTATTCTCTCATTCTTACTATTCAAGATCAATACATGTAAAATTTGATATTCATATTCAATACGAACTAAAAAAAAAAAACGATATTAACACAGGCTTACAGATATCACACTGCATCCGAGATTCAGATATTTTCTTCAAAATATCATTACGGAATTATACTTGTGAAATATGAAATATATTTTCCTGGAAAACAGGAAACACTGTACAAACGCAAGTGATTGGATTATGGATTGTGCCGAACCAAAGAATGCCAGATTAAAGACCTGTTCATTATAAGAGTGTGAAAGCACTGGCCTGCGCCCAGGCGGTTGGCCGGGTTCCTCTTGAACAAGGCACGCAGCAGGGCCTGTGCCTCCGCAGTGAGGAACTGGGGCATCCCCAGCTTCGCCTTCAGGATCTGCGTCATCGTCTCCTTGCGGTCCTGCCCTTGGAACGGCAACATCCCCGTCAGCATCTCAAACTGCAACACGTGCCGTCTCACTGTGCTCAGCCCTCCGGTTTTACCTGTTCTCCCCGTTTCCCCCCCTTATCTCATAAATTAATTTAGCAAAATAACATACATATACTGTATAAAATTTTTATCGAAACACATTTCAACCATACATTACATGGAAAATTGGCATGATCTTTTCCTGTAAAATATTTAGTCTCTACGGTCATAATTTCTATCAATAGTATGGTACTAATGCTACTAATCTGTAATAGAAAAATTTTATTTGAGCAAACTTTGAAATGTGATAGTTAATTTAAAATAATATTTATATTTAATCATGCTTCAAATTGCTAAATCAATGTACAGTACAATTACTTGTAGTTTCTCTTAAATTTAAGTAATAATTAAAACTGTTAAGTTTTAAACTACAGTATTTACTCGCACATTGGTCGCCATCGTAGATAGGTCACACCCATAATTTGAGGTCTTGAATTTGGTATTTAAGATTCCCCCCATATAAGTCGCACCGGTAATTCATTACACATACGCATTCCACCACAGTAAAAAAAAAATTTAAAAAAAGGGCCGCAAATTGATGGAAATTTACCGTCAATAGCGCGCCGTGCGTGGAGAAAAGGTTATTGTACTCGGTCAGCTGCTGTTACGGCGCGCCGGCTGGCTCTCTTTGTTCACCGAGCTGCACATGCGCAGTATAACTCACTCAACGCTCCGCCCAGACTCGTGACGTTCCATCAGCAGCCAGCCAATAGATGCGAGCTTAGCGGAAAAAATATAAGCTCCACCTCCCGTGTACCAGTTTTGTCCAGTTCTAATACCAGTTTATTGGTATACGCTAGGCATGGTCGGGCAGAGAAATTTGACTTCGGGCGGGTAATTGTCCAAAATTTTCGGGCTCGGGCAATCTCGGTCGGGCATCAAAATCAGTTAATGAAATAAATTTTGAACATAAAATAGTCGTACTTAAGTTTGCATTGACAAACCTGAACTGTTTTTATTTATTTACTATACCGCACTGATATGAAAGTTAAACATTAAACTAAAAAATAGAGTGCATATTAATCTTGGAAATAATGTGCTTATTAACTAAATTGTGTTTGGGTAGCTGCTTGAAGGTTCATTGTCACTATTGTTTGACCTACACTTCCACTGGTATCCATTTTGGTAAAATAATGACATGAATTAAATAGAAACAATTCACAACCACTTTCTGCAAATGCCACGCAACTACAATGTGTGTAATTAAAGTCAGCTTATAATCCTTCTCGCACACAGCAAGCAGCTCCACCGGCCTTGAACACTACTTTGTGACTATTGAGCAGTGAGCATCCGCCGTGCGTACGCGCGTGCGCGCGCGCGTGTGTGTGTGTGTGTGTGTGTGTGTGAGAGGCGGGCGACCAGCTGCATCGTTAGCCAGCGAGAGTAACGGTAAATGTTGACCTTGACCACTTCCGCTTGCTGCAGGGCTCGCTCTCTTATATCTGTCTCCCCCTCCCACAAACACACTTGCTGACCGGGCACCTTCTTTATCTTATCTCTCACGCACACTCACTTCACCGGCTGGTGCCGGGACGGCGGCGGCGTGGCATGTTCCTGCAGCTGCCGCGCGTTCCAAAAAAAAGAAGCTTTGTTTACTTGCGCCGAGCGGTATTGCCGTTTTCCAAGGTGCCCGATATTTTCGGGCACTGAAATACCCGGCCGGAATTTCGGGTATACTTGATACCCGAAACACTGCCCGAAATTTCGGGTACCCGACCATCCCTAGTATACGCACCAGTTTTCTCGCTGCCGTGACATGTTCAAGTTTACGTTCATCTTGATGTCTTGATACCAATAATTAATTAATTATGATCCCCAGAAATAAATTGTTAGTTTAAAAAATATGCGTCAACTGTACAATACTTGTGAAATTATAAAATACGTATAAAACAGTTACCAAGACTCCGCTCATTTTATCTCGTGAAGTTTGTGTCGTACCAGTATTCCGGCTAAGTTGTGACATAAATACAGTATCAGAACTTAACAATCAGCCCCGTTTATACATTCGTGAGTTTATGTTTTTCCCTCGTGCATTTTAGATTGTCTCCTGCTATAATTACTCGGACTTTTACACGCCTAGGCTTAAATTATTACATGTTTAGAAATAAAAGCAACTTTTCATGTTATAAAATATGTATATTTTGCGATTTAAAATGTTCATTGCCGACTATAAACGTTACGTTTTTCACGATGTTTTTAGGCCTACTAGCTAATCTTATCTACTATTAAAGTACCCACGGTATTTTCTGGTTGTTTATGGTTGTTACGTGACGTAAATAGCGGGATGGATTCGATTTTTGAAACGTAATTCGTGTGAAAGTATTGTATTGGACTAAATGGGAACAAAACGGGAACTGAAGAATATAGTGCAAATAACGGGAAAACGTAAATAACGGTAACGTAAATAAGGGGTTTCGCTGTATGTGTACATTGTAAATAAATTTGCCTATACCTATGTAAACTTCTTTTTCGCATTTTAAAGCAAAATATTGCAAAAAATATTTCTCAAAATTTTTTAACAATTTTTCTTCACATATAGGTCGAACTTCATTTTTTCCCCCATCAAATCTGGTAAAATTGCCGTGACCTATATGCGAGTAAATACGGTATATGTGAATTGGTGATTAAAGTGCAGACTGGTTTTAAGAAATTAAAGGTACACACTAGTATTGAAAAACATTTTGTTAATTTGAAGCATGCGCTTCCCTTGTTGTTCCCGCGCGGCCTAGTGATTTCCTCCCCTCAATCATTTTCTTCCTCCCCTTCCTTTGCTTCTCTTGATAGACTTCCCCCTCCACCCGCAACCTTCCACCCCTTTTGTGGTCTCCCTCCGCTGCACTAGCGCCCTCTGTGTTTTTTGGATGTTGTTTAAACCCATGTCGGGTCTGCTCTCAGGTCGTTCGCGGGCGGTCGGAGAGTCATCTGGGTCAGGTAAGTATCGGCGATGGCGAATAAATTGCACAAAGTAAACAGTAAGTACTTGCACGAAATGACAGTGCCTTGCCTGAAATTGTTTGTTAAGCCCCTAATTTGCTGAAGTAATGAGCCATATGAATTTGCTTGAATATGGGCTATAACATCTTGTGCCTCTACAATCGGCCTGCTGTTTGCCTGTGTGGTTTGCATTTTCACTTATATTCCTATTCACTTTTAGCTTGCTTGCGTGATTAACGTTAACGTCTTAGAAGCCGCACCGGTATGGGCTGCTTCTAATTCATTGTAGGCTCATAATGGTGGGCTTAAGTCTGTGTTTTCTTGTTTGGTATATTTCCCCCAGAAATGCATTAGGAATAATTTGCCGTGCGTGCCTATACCGTGTTAGGGCTAGTTTATCTGCCTCTCTTGCCGCACCGAACCACCGCCCTAGTTGTAGTCGACGCGTCGTCTCATGTTTTTAACTGTTTGTAAATTCTGTCTTTTTTTTTTTTGGTTGCATTTTGTTTTAAATTTGTGTGCTCCTGCAGGCCTGAAGTTTAGCATTTATGTTCCTCGAGGCGTAAGAGTTACGCGTTATGTGGGCTGCCTTATGTTACAAGAGTATACACTAGAGTCCCGTTATAGCGAGGTGTCAAGGTTCCAGGTTTGATCCTCGCTATAACCGTGTCCTCGCTATAACCGAATTGGACAAATTTTGGCCCCCAAAAATTAAAATTAACCGAAAATAGCATAAAAATTGTGTTTAAACCTGTATAATTGGAAAATAACAGGTTATATTAACGAAATCTTAATTTCTGTGAGCAGATGTGTGAATTCTCTTTAAAACGATACCCCATAAGTACGGATGCGATCACCGATTGCGTCAAAATAACCAGAATACCCTACCACGCCACGTAAGTATAGCATCTCAGCCCGCGGTTGACGCAGCATTGTCCTGCTATCTATCGTCGACACGGGCTGTCTGCTGGCGGCCATGTTGGTTTGGGATGTAGCTAACAGGTGGTGCTAGTGTAGCGCGACGATTTAATTCCTTACAAAAAAGCAGGAGTGCGGATGCGGCAACACACGTACGCCTCAAACGAAATAGTCGCTGGAAAACTATACTTTTTTTATTTAAAGAAACCTGTCAACTTTTTTAGAAAATAAATTTGGGATTAAACTCAAACCATCACCACCCCTTTCCCGGACAGATACCCCAAAAACTGACCGAAACAAAAGTTACAAGAAAACTGCCCTAGCGATTCGGAAATAAATACGGTAGTGCCTACTACGTAGAGGTGTAAAAGTAACGAAAAAATGTGTACCCGTATGTATTCGTTACTATAACAATTAGAGCTCGTTACTATCGTTACGTTACTCGTTACTTCTGATACCGCATAACATGCTATGTTCAGGGTGTCTACCAGATCTAGTAAATGAAATTCCCTGATTTTTCTAGGTTTTCCAGGTCTAAAACTGAACTTTTCCAGGTTTTCTGTAACACAATTACGACATTCCACGAAACTGAAAAAACTGCATAACAGTACATTGACGGGTTTCAAAGTATTTCAACTCACTTAAATTAGTAAAAAAAAATACCTTCTTCCAGACGTGGCCAAAGTGACTCAATTGATGGCAAATAAAACATGCTGCTACAAATATTTCACACACTTTTGCAAAAACATAAGTAAAAGGAAGCTCCCATCAATGTCGCAGTGACTCAACTTTTGCGTCTATTGCACTTGCTTCAGAACGAGCCAAATCCAACACTCGAGCCTTCTTCAACTGCAATGCCTTGATCTCCTCTTCAACTCTTCTTTTTCTGCCTTCTTCTTGTCTGTAGCTTCCTTTCTTTTTGTTTTGTTTGCAGGGCTTCCTTACGCCTACAACTAGCATTTCTTACATACTGTAACACGGACTTGGTGATATCAAAATGCTCTACACCTCCAGAACGTTGAACAAAGTCGTACATCTGTCTTTGTGTGATCAGTATTTCTTCCTGCAAGTTTTCAGTCAGCAGATTAGAATTCACTGAAAATCCTCTTTCCATGGGAAAGTACCAACATCATCCTCACAAACTTTAGAAGGCTTGTTTTGGCAGCTACTGTATGTGCCTTAAGAATGAGCATCCACAAGTGATCAAGGCGCCAGTCTTCTCGAGAAAAAGACGAGAACAGTGCTTCAGAATCTTGCGAGGAACATATCAACTGATATGATCACTCAATGTTATCAGCTTCTTGTCCTTATAGCCACTTGTTTTGAAGACAACATTCTAAACTGTAATTCACACGCTGTTTCCTCACACCCGAATTTAAAGCTACAGACGGACATAAGCAGGAAATTCCCTTGGTAAGTTTGTACTTCAGGGGACTTTTGTCTTGAAGTTTTTTTACCATAACCTTTAGACAAGTCCTAACATCATTTTTCAGTAACAGGACAGACTTTACTGGTACTTTCTCTTTCTTGATGGCATGGCCTACTGCATAACCCAACTTGATATTGTTAGCAGTCAATAGATTTTCCTGGTTATCTACATCCAATCGAGATACATTGCGTTTCTCCCTTAAGCTCTTCAGTACCTCTGGTTTCAAAAACTTTCCTGCCAAAGCTAATAAAATGTCTACCAGTGAATCATAGAGAAAAGGTGCCATGAGTGCTTCACTTTGGAACATTGTGAGAAACAATTCCAGCTTTGATGCCAAAGAGTAGAAGAATGTCAATTTTACTTCTGGAAGATTATCTTCAAGAGCATTTTTCACTACACTGAAAGACACAGATGAAATAGAAACTTCATTAACAAATTTCTTTAGGTGAGGTAACGTTTTCATGGCACCCTCAGCAACTGCAGTATTCCATCTGATTGCACAAAAATTATTGGAAAAAAGCTCTGATCCAGTTATTTTAATGTAATCTGCCCTCCTTGCAGGTACATGCATAAACAAATAGTAACTGTGCCTGAAAAAACTAACAACGTCCAATTGTATAGCAGAAATTCCAGTTTTTAAAGCACTATGGACCGTATGAAGCCCACAGCTACCAATTTCTAGCAACGATGGCGAATCTTCACCAAAAGTGTCTGTGATATGTATTTTCAAAGCTAACAAAAATGCCCAGTTTACATTGAGGGCATCCATAGATACTTAAAATTAAATGCACATGTCGGTATAATCAGAACGTGGGAAGCACATGCTGCAGCACGTCACGTCAGCAGGATAACAGAACCAGTTTGTATCACGTGATTTAACGCCACTTCCGAATCCGATGGTAATTAAAAGAAAATGGACGTGGGAACTGTTCGTTATTTGCCATTCAAAAATAAAAATGGGAGGGGATACACTTGCTACGTCAAAACAAGCTGATCAATAAACAAAAAAACGTATTGCCAACTACAACCTACCAAACAAAAATTCCCTGATTTTTCCAGGTTTTCCAGGTTTTCCAGGGTCAGTAGACACCCTGTATGTTATGTCGCAGCAACGAATCCAATCGTATTGCGTACACGCACAGTATGCCGTCTCGTAAATAATAATAAATAGAATATAAACAATTAACAATATTTGATAATTAATAGTTTTTGTTAACCAAGAAACAATTAAATCTCATTAGAGTGGCTTTTTAATATTGTCTCTTTTAAGATAACAATCAAAAAAACATGAAAATATGCGATTATAAAAACAAAAACATATTTCTAATTTGTAAAAAATACTTTCTTACGTTGTTTCTGTTCCAATCACAAACTTTGTCTACACACGGCAGACGGCACAGATAACTAACGGAAGTTTGATAAAAGAAAGGATGGGATTCTATTTTTAAAGCCATGCACTTAGGTGGCGACTGCAAGGCTGAAGAATGTGACAGGCGTCAACGGCAAGATGTCTAGTGGCGAGCGAGAGGGGTGGAGATAAAGTAGACAAATAACAAAAGCGCGCTTCAAGCGATCACATCGTAAATTCCTCAAAAATACCTCGTTATAGCCGTGTTCTCGCTATTACCGTGCTCAACGAGATTCTACTGTACTTGCGTGTTTGATATAAACAATTGATATAACAGCACCACGTTCAATCAACATTGTATTAGCATCACCCCCATCGGGCATACATCATTTGTGTAGTGCCCAGAGACGCATGTACGTTTTATATAAAGGCCCTTACGATATGGCTAGAATTTGTAGCACGTTGGCTTGAAATCTTAAGGTGTTGTAAGCCTTATATACCCGCTCAACGTTTCTGGGACATAAATTGTAATGAGTTTTGATTAATGTGTTGTGTACCTGCATTTTCTGTACCTGCATTAATATTGCCATGTTACCGTAATGAGATTTATAAAATAAATTGTTATCTTTTCATGGACTTGTAGGACTTCCCTAACTCAAAGGAATACACTCCCAGCTCTCTAAATTCCCTATTGGAAGGGAATACCAATTTTACGTTACAGGTTCATTCTCTTGTGTTTTCGATCTAGACACTTGACATTGCAACTTGCTTGAATTACCATTCAACAAGGCTGCAAATATCCCTGTTTTTTTTTCCATGTTTTAAAGATACCTTTCTAATTCCCTGAGTTTTCCCTATATCCCAGGTTTTCCACCTGCAGGCACCTTGCATTTATGCAAGGTGAAAGGATATTACATCACACAAGTATCACAGAAGCTCAAAGTGACAGGACCTACCAGGTTATGGGCTCCAAACAGCTAGAATATAGGCTAGGTGTTTAAAAATTTGATTAATTTGGTACAAACGTCTTGTGGAGAGCCAGGACACTAGACGGTACCAGATGACATAAAAAGGAAGAAACCAGCCATGAACTTCAGTAAAAAAAAGATCTCAGCATTTGCTTGAAATGATTTAATGAAACCACGGTAAACTGAAACCAAGATGGCAAGACCAGGATTTAAACCTGGGTTTTCTGTGATGAGAGTTCAGTGCCTTAAAAATGTGCCAACTTGCTTCATAATAAATTTGAAATTTGTTTCACGCCAGAGGTTGGGATTGCATCCATGGCCCTCGTCACACGGGCATAACAGCCAGAGCCATCGCGAGGGAGCGAGTGAAGGGAAGAAGGCAAATTCCTCAGGGCCTCGAGATCCAGGAAGGCCCTGGTCTAGTATTGAGATTTATGAAGTCAAAATTTTTTGCTGATGGGGCTACAATTTTTGAGCGTTACGAAAATTCCGATAACATGAGGGGATTGGTTAGGTACGTGGTTGGTGGTGGAGAAGGGGGGGGGGGGGGGGGGGAACTGGTAGAGGAGAGTTCGTCAGCGGCGACACCATTCCAACGCATGCACTAGCGGTCGAATAGGAAAATGGCAAGGGGGAGGAGGATAGGTATGAAGCGTAGCATGCTATACGTTAGTTTTAACGGCCAGAAGTGGAGACGGCAGGGGGGACGCAGCAGTGATACAACGGAATTCTCATAACGCTGTTTGTGTTTGTCTACTCAGTTTTTTTTATATTTTAAATCATACCAGCATCCTTGCTGTTCTCAATTATTAACTCTTGTACAATAAAAAAAATACATATAATTTATTCCTCTCTATAGCAATAAGCAAGAAGTATCACTTCTGTCACGTGTGGACACTTTTTTGTGGATTTGGTATTTCACACAAAAGCCAAACATGGGAATAATGAATTTATGTAGGTATGGCAAAAACAAACAGTGTAAATTGCAGGAAGCAGATTGTAGGAGTGTTGTAATAAACAGGAATTTATTGCATTGTGTCAAATGAGGTTGAAATGGGACCGAAATAGAAAGGTGCAATTAAAGGGAAAACTTAAAAAGTGGTAATGCAAAATGGAAGCACTACTGTATAAGCTTGCAGGTAGTACAACACTAGCGAAGAAAATTGCAATGTGTAGTGGTAAAAATAGTTACTTTTCAAAATATTTCCTTCAAATTTAGACTTGTTTAACTAAATGTTGAAGGTTCCCCAAGGGAAAGGGTTGACAGCACGCACTCAAAAGTAGAGTGGATGCTCCACAGATCACCAACCATGAGGACTCCCAAGGACCACCAGTCGGCAGCGAACGAGTGCCCCTTGCGGTTGACCACTTCCGGGGCCATGTACTCCACGGTGCCGCAGAAGGAGTACGCCTTCTGGTCGTCCAGGGGCAGCTTGCTCAGCCCGAAATCAGTCAGTGATATGTGTCCGTCCGCATCCAGCAGGATGCTGCGCACAACACCCACATCCACCAGTTGCATTGCATGCCACACTTTGTGGCTGGGAGAATACATAATCCTTTATAAATATTAAATACTTATTTGCTCAAATTCAGTTACATATTTAGAAATAATATCTAGGTAAAATAGCCACTGATGCATCAATCTTAGTTTTTTTCTTTACCAACTTATATAGTTCTTTGCAACATTTTTGATTCAACTACAATTGCAACAACAAATTTTAATGCCTATATAATACTGTAAGTAAAAGCAGACAAATACTAAGAATAACCATAACACGAAACCAGAAACTCTTTAAGTTTTCCAGGTAATAATTTTTTCTGCATAAAATAATATGCATCCATTATCCTGCAAATGGTCTTAAATAATTTCATTAGTGTTTATCGCTTTTTAAAATTTTTTTCTTGTAAAATAATAATAATAATAATAATAATATAATAATTTTTTACCTTCAGAAATGTTCAAACTTTTGATTCTACATTTTTTTTTAATTCTTCCTAACCGGACAAAAAATCACTAGAACTGCAGGCTGGTGCACAATGACAAGGCAGCCAAAATGGTCTTCCAGAAAAAAAAAACCAGCCGACTTACTTCTCAGGTTTCAGGTCGCGGTAGATGATCCCCAACTGATGGATGTGATCCAGAGCCAACGTCAGCTCTGCCAGGTAGAACTTGACGTCTTCTTCGGTGAACATCACCTGCAACATATCACCACCAATTAGGGTTGCCAACCGTCCCGTATTGTACGGGATTTCCCGTATTCTATGACTAAAAGAATTATCCCGTACATAGGCAGGACGGGACGTGATATGTCCCGTATATTTTTTAAAGTTCAATTCACACACCTGCATAAAATTGAAAAAGTATTTTCCCGCCTGCGCCGCACCACCTGTTACATGTATTGCGACATTGCGAGGCTCCGTTTACTCCGCAGTTCACTGGCCACCAAATAGTTCATGTTGACGCCGACAGGTGGCGTCACTCGTCCGCGCTTAGTCTGTTATGTTTATGTTGATATTGTGTTGAGATGAAAACGGATAAAGTTGAGTAAATCGGGTAAAGTTGGGTTGAAGAAATGTGCGATTCGCCACCGCGAAAAAAGAAACGGCTGTGCGTTTATTTAGTTCGATGGGAACATAACTATAAGTGGCTAACATGTAGTGATAATAGTTACAAAGCCAAATGTGTACTTTGCAAAAGAGAGTTTTCAATAGCACACAGCGTCGAAAATGATTTAAAACAGCATGCTTCAACATTGTTACATAGAAACACGGTTCAACAAGCAAATGCAAGTGAAAAATCTAAGATAAATAGTTATTTCGTAAAACAAGGCACTAGTGATCAAAATTCTGTTGTAGCGTCTGAACTAGCTCTATTTTATCACAATTCGAAACATGGTTTAAGTTATAACAGTTTTGATTGTAACACAAAATATAATTTTTTAAATTGCTTGTTATGGTGTCCCTAGTGGTGGTTCTAATCTAAGAGGGGCGGGGGAAGGGCTAGGTGGCTTTAGCAACCTCCCCTTCCCCCACTTTTTTCCTGATCACATTTTGCATTGGAGAGAGTTGAAGTTAGTTTACCAATGTTCAATCACATATGAGTTGTCTGGAATTTTTATACTTTGTTAACTAAAAATATCTTTATGTATTAAATTCATCACTCAAAAAAATTATTAGGCCAATACAAAAAAATTTAATATTTCAAGCAGGTGCATAATTTATTTTCAGATACAAAAACTGCTAAAATAGCACCAATTTGCATCTAAAAATTCAAATTTTTCCCGACCCCCCACTCAGTGTCCCTTATGGTCAGGGTGAAATAGTTGGTAACCCTACCACCAATACTGTATTTTAAATATGCTACGCTAAGGCACCTCAGGCTGGAAACAATGCAAAATACACCCCTCACCGCTGACCGAGTTTTTAAAACTATTTTATGTTTGCATCAATAACTGTAAACTGTAACACTAATAAACAATAACTCTAGAAGAATAAACCCTACACGAGTATAATGTGTGGCCATACAGAATGCAGGACACAGAAAGCAGGTTATCACTGTGGGGAGGTCATAGCGGTAAACCACAGCAACCTGCGAACCAGAGAAGAGGCTGTAAAGTGCTTGTGTGCAGGGATAAAGCTCAGCTGGGTGGAGAACATTTAAGTAGTTTGATGGTTACTAATTTAAGTAGCTGTGCATTGTCGTTTAGTAGATATAATTAGGGATAGGCCAGTCGAATCGCAGAATCCTCTAATTCCACCGAATCTTTAGTATTCATAAGATTTGAGATTCAACAAAAAGATTTGAAGAAAATTACTGGAGTAAATGTAGTAAATTAAAAAATTCTATACTGGCCACTCAAGTTTACTAGGCTTATTTATGTTTATCTTTGTACTTATTCCATTACCATTCCTCAAAATATTGTATGTACTTTTAATGTAAATGTATTAAGTAAATAAAATTACAATACATACCATATTCCATAAACTGATTTGGAAAACTTAGTTCATGAAATAAATATAGATGTATAGTTGCCATATTTAGGGACCCAAAAATATGATGGAAGCACAAGATTTGCAGAAAATGACATCATTCTGCTGTTCCAAATGTTTTTGAGAAAACACGAAGTATGAAACGAAACACTGCTGCTTATACAAGTTGATCAACCCCATTTATAAAAACATTGCATGCAAGTAACAGATCTTTAACAAAAGGAAAATAATTTTGATATCTCGAATGTAAAATGTAGTATGTAGTATCAAGTACAGCACCTAACAATTTTATTTATGAACACCACAAACACAATACATTGCTCTTTGTGTTGTGTGTATGAGCCAAAGGTATACAACGTGTATCTTCATATATTTAATTATTTAATAAAAAAAAAAGGATGGCTTTGCTTACAGGAGAACCTGCTAAACAAAATATTTTATATTTATACTTGGTTTTACATAACTTTTCTTTTATTACTTGACATGACAGAAGAAACATTATGTTTTTCGAGTGGAGAAAAACTGTTTCCCATTAAACGTCAACAACAAACGCGAAAATTAATAAGGTATTACCCAATCTTTTCTTTTGTTTATAGGTTAGACCAAATGGTATGTGAAGACAAGTTACAATTTATTAACATACATTTAGCCCCATTACTATGTTTTCATTTATTTTAGTTGTTATTACATCTATAAATGTATATATTTTGTAGGTTCTGCCCTGCTTATTCCAAATGATAAAGAGTTGATATACTGCTTTATTTTATACCTACCATGTGTCTTAATGATTTAACAGTGAGTTATTTTAATTTTTGGTTGTATTTACTTAAGTTAGTGATGATCAAATATTCTAATGTATTTTTTTAAATAGTTTTTGAAGCCCAAAATTGTTTCTATGAAAAAAAATCAATAATTCTTAAGAACAGCCTTGTTTTCGGGGTGGGAACTTTAATTTAGTTAAGAGATCGTGATAAGCTCTAGTGGTTTACATCTAAAGAGGCGGTTATTATCCTCTTGCAGATCAAGTGTTTATATGACTATTTAAGAAGAATAAGTTACCAAATTGACACATATGAGCCGACAAAGATTCGAAGTGCTCGCAGAGATTCCTAGAGTTCGCTGATGATGTATCACCTCCTCTCATTTTCCCTTACCGCACCCGTGCTCTCTCTCACAAAAGATGTGATCAGGGACATAGTGAGCCCGGGTCTCCAATGTGGCAGCATGCTACAGAACTGAGGGATATTTGGGACTTAACTCTCAAGTGTTCTGCATGAGGACGGCATGTAAATCTTGAGATTATGTACCTTTCGGAACCACCATGTTGGAAATTTTCTTTCGGCCTACTAGTTTTGATTACAATGGCTTTTGAGGCTAGTGCTCACTTAAACCCGTTTATGAATACCTTGCATTCTATTTGTTTGTGGTTTGCGTCGCTGCTGTCGCTATAGCTTGTGTTACATCGTGCTCTCTAGCAGTTGTCAAGCGGGAGCTAATATTTTTTTAGGGATCATCCTAAGCTTTGTTGTGACGCATTATAAATGTAGGTCATGCTAATTTTGCATGCTTGTGAGATACTCCTCCTTAATTTGTATTGTGTGAGTGGTTTCACTGTCAGTCTAGTTCCATTTTACTTGTGTACGCTAGCGCAAACGTGAGCCTCTTTGTGAGGACATGGTTAAGGCATGCCATGCTACATGACGTTGGTAGATATTACCACAATCATTGGTTATTGTTTTGTAATATGCTTTGTGCATCCGGTCCCACGCTTGTAAACTGACCTTTCTGAGGACGAGGTCTAACTTTGCTTGTTAGATGAGTTTTGTTAAGAGGAGTTAAGGTGTCGGCATGCAAACCCTTCCAAGTCATTGAATCGTTTAGTAATACATTTTCGAACACTCTCTTGTAATGCTATTTTTGTGTTCACTTATTTTTGTGTGGCTTATTTCAGTGCATGTGTTTCTAGCCATGATGTTGCTTCTGCATTCTGTATAGTTTGACTTCGCGCAGGTATCTAATGTTCGTATGGAAAATATCTTGCATGTGATTAATGCTTAACCATTTGTGTTACTGCCTATGCTTAGTTTAGCATGTTTTGGTATCTTCAAGTAACATTATTTTGTAACTTCTTATCAACGTATTGCATACATTTTCATGCCCTTTGGTGTTTGAGAAAGCATTATAACTAGTGATGTGCGAGTCTTGGCATCATCGAGAACGAGTAGAGACAGAAATTTTCTCGATCTCGTCTCGAGATAATTTTTTTGGCTCGGAATTTTCGATAATTTTGTAAACAAGAAATAGGTTAGGTAATATAATATATTGAGGCAGCATTTTGCGTTGCGTTTTGAAATAATTAACATATCTTCAACGTAACGTAGATCGAATAAAATAAAATATACTTGTTACGATAGCAGACCTGCCAACATTCAAATTTAAAAAATCATGAGGTCCTCGATAAAATTTCCAGGCCCATAAATACAGGTTAGATATAAAAAACAACAAATGAGAATCTTTAAATTTAAGTTACATACCTGTGCATATGTTACATGGTCTCTGCTTCAAAATTTATTTCAACAAATTATAGGTTGCAGATTTAATTTAGTTGAACATAATTTAGCGCTGTCGTGTAGTGATCATGCAGGGCCGCAACTAAAAATGATGTAAAATAACATTCTGCTCGTGTAACACTATTATCACTGTTATCTTTAAAAGATTTGTGCAATTGGAGTGCATGACTTGATGTAAGTTTTTGGACATACGCCATTGCTAAGCAATGGCGTATGTCCAAAAACTTACATCAAGTCACTATTATCACTGTTCACAGCAAAATTAATTTTTTTATTGGAAGCAATACACTTCACGTGTTAGTTGTGTTTTTTTGTAGCGACATGTTTCACAATGTCTCCTCTTCCACTATGTGAGATAGAAAAATCAGCACGGCACACGCTACAAAACACAAAATTGCTTCCTTTACGTGACTCGAGTATTGATGGAAACTCGTTACTGTAAGCTTTCCTAAAACTTGTTTTGTAACTTTTACAAACAAAATCTTGGGGCCCCAAAAAATCGTGAGGAAACACTATTTTGGCGTGAGGGCGTGAGATGGACCTTAAAATCGTGAGCCTCACACCAAAATCATGAGAGTTGGCAGGTCTGCGATAGTATACACGATAAATTATTAAAAAGTTAAAAACAAACAACTTCCGTTCACAAGTCACTACATGAAACGGTAAACGTAAACAATGCATTGTGCTGTGGTTATCACATTAAATTACAGAAGAAAATGATTATTTTCTGTTAATAAAACCAAAATTAAAGTTAAAAATAAATCATTTTCGGTATCAATATCAAGTATCAACGTAAAACGGTACGGTAAAAAATAAAAATATAAACATGACTGCAGAATTCTTCCGTGATTGCATTTTGTTTTATGGCTTTAGGTTATACACACGGCCAGCAGTATATAACAAGCAACATGATGTTTAAATTGCGGTCCGTATCGATAGTGACATATCGATAGTGGTGAATGTTCAGACTTTCATGATCAAGTACCGTCCATGGCTCAAGGAAACTGTATAGACTATGGAGTCAATAACTTATGTTTACATATGACAGTAGGCAAATAAACTGTTAAGTGAGTGTAAAGGTAAAGTTGTAATTGCAAACCGAAAACATGTAAAGTTGAGTGCGATGGAGGAAAGTGTTAGTGGTGTGGATAAAAAAGAATGGAAAATGGCCACAATATGGAACTTTTATTTAAAAAAGAAAGAAGGTGGCGAATGTAAATTTTGTAAAAACATTATTAAAACGCCTTCATGATCGACAAGTGGACTTTTGCGGCACTTGAAACAACATCCAGTCGCTGAAAAAGAATTCAACAAAATAACTGCTGAAGAAAAGAAGACTTCTAGTCGACAACTTTCAATGTTTGAGTGTGTTGCAAAAAAACAGAAGCTTTGCATCAGCGATGTGAGGAAAAATCAAATAGACAAAAAAATTGCTATCATGATGGCTTGTGATTTTCAACCTTACAGCATGGTGGATGACCATGGCTTCAGAGGTCTAATCAACGAATTAGAACCTAGCTACGAGATTCCTTCGCGAACAACATTTTCAAGGACGGTTATACCACAGTTGTATCAAGAGGAAAGAACCAAACTGGCTGATGAAATTAGTACAGATGCCATCAATGGTCTAGAGTCGCTTTCTTTCACTGCCGATACATGGTCATCTAGGAGACATGAAAGCTACATTTCGCTTACAGGCCATTACCTAACAGAAGAGTTCAAATTAAAATGCCATATTCTTGGCAATTACCACTTTCCAGGCTCACATACTGCAGATGCAGTACATGCAAAGCTTGTAGGGGCAATGGAAGAATGGAATTTGCCAACTGATCAAGTCCCAGTTTATGTCAACAGACAATGCAAAAAACCTTAAATGTGCCATAAGGAAAACCTTATTTCATCATATTCAGTGTTTTGCACATACACTACAGTTGGCACTGCACGATGCAAAAAATGAACATGATATTACAGCACTTTTGGCATAAGGACAAGCTATTGTTGGCCATTATCGACACAGTAATGTTGCTCGTGAGAGGCTGCATGCACTTCAAGTGAAGCTAAACAAACCTGTTCACGAGCTACTGCCAATGGTGCCAACTAGATGGAATAGTGAATACACCATGCTGTCACGTCTTGAGCAGCAGGTGCCCATTTCTGCTGATTTAGGAGAGAGCATGGCAGTGGAGAACTTCACCTCTAGTGAGTGGAAACTAGCTGCTAGCATTGCACATATTTTGCAACCAATAGATGAGGCCACAACCGAGTTATGTTACTCAAAGTTCCCAACACTGTCATCAAAAATCCCATTGATATATGGAATTGAAGCAATGCTTACAAACTATGTCCAAACAGACCAATGCAAATCTGGTACTGCATTTGCTAAGTCACTGCAAAGAGGTTTAAAATCAAGATTTCCTTCATATTCTTGTGTGAAAGAAGATCTTCTTTCAATGGCGCTTGACCCTAGATTCAAGACTGTGATATTGCAAGACCATGAAAAGTTGTTGTGCACGAAATACATCACTTCACATCAGCAACCTGAAAATGATTATCGTCCTGAACCAGAACTGGAGCAGGTGAGTGAAGCTAAAGAGACTTGCTCACTGTGGTCAAGTTTTGAAGTGTTGAATAAGACATCACAATCATCAGTTAGGACTAAATCATCAAGTCTGGAGGAAGAACTAAAAATATATTTACGTGAAGATGTAATTCCAAGGAACGGTGACCCACTTACCTGGTGGAAAAACAACAAGATATGCTTTCCAGCTCTGGCTAAAGTAGCAAGAAGGTATCTGGCAATACCAGCTACACAAGTTGAAAGCGAACGACTATTTAGTACTGCTGGAAACACTGTGAGCATTAGGCGTGAAAATTTGTTGGCTGAAAATGTTGAACAGCTGGTGTTTTTAAATAGCCGCTTTAGACCTTTAATTAGGCTAGCCCCTAGAGTGTTCTTTCTTTGTAAACTAATGTTTCATTCATCGTAGCAGTGGATACTTGATAAAATTATTGAATAATTATGTATGTTTGTCAGATTATTGAGTTTTACTTTTTTGGATCATATTATCCTGTTAACTAAAGTACAGATTTCTCAATCTCGACTCGATTCTCGAGAATTTTTAAATTGTTTTCTCGATCTCGAATTCAAAAAAGTCTTTCTCGCACATGCCTAATTATAACTGAACTTTTATATCAACATTTTTGAGTCACTATTAAAACAAAGCATACCAAAGACCACTTTTTTTTCCTTATAGTAACTCTAGCTGTGCCGACACGAATCGGCAGAAGCAGATTTTGTCTACATTTAGTTGAATCAGCATTTCTGCCAATTCATGATATGCTTGGTAATTTTTAACTATATAATTGAAAAATGAAAGTGCCTGTTATAACCTAAAAATCCACCGACCCTTTTCATATTTCATACTACTACCTACTTTGAACTCGCAGCATTTCTTAGCTAAACGTGCCAGCCGTTAAATATCAAACTAACATCCTATGTTTTAATAATGTTCTTGAATCCAATACATTGTAAATAAATATATAACCAGCACAGTAAAGTTAGGTAAGAACAAAAACTTGCTTTATTTGAAGCATGGCTATCATTACAAACAACAGAACTGAACTGAACAGCTTGAACTGCAAAGAAATGTTTGTAATATGGTGAAGGAGACATTTTTAAAATACTTACATAAAGTTTTTCAAATTGAATAAAACAAATAATAACCAAATAATATAGGACTTCACATAACATAAATTACTTTAACTGTTTCCCGTGCAAAGCAACTACATGAAATGAATTTCTGTAAAAAATTTTGATACCGTAAATTTTGGCCGCCGCATGCGTAAAGATGGTATTGGAATTTCTGTTCTTGAATTGTAAACATGTGCAAAGTGTCACAATTTCGCGAATTTTAAATTATTTCTCTAAACTTTGTATTTTGTGAATCCATATATTTTATAGTTACCTATTATTAAATCGTAATTTATGTAATTACATATTCAATAATTAAATTTTCCAGCCTCAAATAGTAAATTCATGTTATGTCGTCCACAAACAAATGAAAACAAGCTAAAAATACAAGTTAATAAAAGAGAGGTTATGTTCCATTTAACTAAAATACATGTGCATTTGCATTGCATGCTTTTCTTAGAATGAGTTATTTTGGGTAAATCAGTAAATTTATAAAAATATTTTAATCAAAATGTGTTTTCTTCTGTATCGGTTCAGAATTGGTGAATTGGCAACAGTTGTATCGGCATATTGGAAAAATTTTGTGAATAGGTACAGCGTACAGCTCTAATAGTACCATTGTATTGGACTGCATCCTGTAATCGTGTTTCATATATCGAAAGGGGATTACAATTGTGAATTTTTCTCCACAGCAATAGGGTTCAGGCGGGGGTCTAAAACAGTTGCTGAGGGAACCCCTCCAAACGCCGCTGTTTCACAGAAAAACATTTATTACTTTATTGCTAAACAATTCCCTTAGATACCCTTTTACTTGACATCTGTTACAATATAGTGGTTGATGAAGCACTACTTATTTGCACTGATGAAGAAACTAGGTAAGTAGCTCTACTTAAAAGTTATTAATCCTGTCACACATGAAACAGTTATTTATAGCTTGTTTAATTATTGTATTATTTTCAAAGACTACTAAAAAAACTCATGAGTTTGTCAGTTGCCACTGCACAAGGAACCAATTTCCATGCTGATACTCACCTCCTGGCATGAAAAAGCAATAATCTCAAGTGTTTATAAGCAATAGTAACAAACATTAGAAGTTATAAACCAATATTAACTTATTAAACATCTTTTACAGAATTTATGATTTTAGAAACTCAATGTTCATGCAAATAATTTATTTTCCAATCTAAGAAATGTTAAAACAGATTTACATTTATTTCAATTGTATTAATAACTTTAGATTGATAGAACCCTAAATCATTACTATTTGTCACTCAAACAGTCAAAAAACTTAAAACTCTAAAAATGATTCTGTCTGCTACATGTAAAGTCTTGAATAATTTTTGCAACAAAGTGTCCCTCATTCCCCTTTTGTAAAAGTTACACTCCCCCACATGGTTCAGATTCCATTCAGGTGTGAACAACCACCTGCTGCTAAAGTGGTATTAATGTGTGTGTTGTGTGAAGGGAAAAAAAACACAAACATATATAAACACACACACATATACAAATAAAAACACACACAAGACCCCCACAGCTGAGTTAACTTACTGTAATGTGGCAGGTAGTGTGCGACGAGTAATGGAGCCAAACGTTAAGTATAGGATTAGTAATAACATGATTCTTAGCAAAGAGAGAGAAATAATTAGTAAAGTAGTATCAATCTATGATCAAGAAGGTTAAAAAATGCTTTTCGATTCCTATTCACAAAGCAAAGGAACGTGCTGCAAATAATCCAGATGTAAGCAAAGCAACAGTGATGCGTATTTGGAACCGCATACAACACCAGGGAAAAAGAGGTAAGCCATGCATTTAACACATGTGTAATGTACATCAGTCATGTTAAAAAAAAGTGTATTTATCATCGGTTATGTTACGTGTACAAAATATAACGGATGTGCCTATGTTTATTTTTTTATTATTAAGATTCCTAAGGCGTAATTTCTTTATGTGCAGGCCATGAAAAAAACACAAGATTGAAATTGACAGCTTGATAAACGTGTCATAAGAGACACAATTCAGGAATTCTATGTGGTTGAAAAAATGTCCTCACAGTACACAAACTGATTCCCATATCAAAGGAAAAGATAGGTTGGCATTGGAGCCCTATGTGGCTCAAGAGATTATTGTGAAGTAGGTTTACCTTCATGAGTCTTGGGTGGATACTAATTTCACATTCTAGAAATGCTGGCAACGCAAAAATGACGTAATGGTAGTAACTAAAGGAAAAGCAACCAAGAGGCTAATGTTGGTTCATATTGGTTCAAGAAGTGGATTTCTCCCATGAGGATTAATGATGTACAAATCAGGTACGACAGTCGGAGATTATCACAGGGAAATGAATGCTAATAATTGTGTAAAATGGCCGTACGAACGTGTTCCACAAAACTTGCCGCCATCTTCTGCTGTAGTAATGGACAATGTGCCATATCACTCCAAACAAGACGATAAGCCTCCTTCGAAATACAATACAAAAAACCAAATGCATATATAGTGTGTTGATGGAACTAGTAGAAAAACACAAACCAAAGAGGAAAATATTTCGGGTTGATCAACTTTTAAAAAATGCAGGACATAATGTCATACGACTCCCACCATACATGTGTGAGTTCAACTCTATTGAATTAGCGTGGGCAAAAATAAAGAGGTGCATTCGGGAATGTAATACCGTGGGAGAGTTTTCCATGTAAGCATTTCAGACGCACACATTGGATGCTGTTAACTCCGTAACAAAGGATGACTGGGTAGGCTACTTTTCAATCAATTAGGAAAAAAATAAGATGAATTCTGGAAGAGGGTTTGCATAATAGACATGGCAATGTTTCAGTTCTTAAATTTACATGACGACAGTGATGATAACGAATCCCTTAATCAACAAGTAACAGTGTAACGAACAACAGTGATGAAAATAGTGATCCTGACAGTGCTACATCATGTTTGGCTCAGTCTTAGTAAAAGCTGGTATTTACCGTGTTTTATCGCATAATTGTCGTACATTTTATACTAAAATCAAGTTTCAAAAGTAGGGGTGTATCTTTTATGAGAAAATTTTTTTTTTGATAGGTAAAGTTATTGATAAAAACAAAACCCACTCATGGAAAGTACGTTTATTTAAAAAGTAGAGTATAGAGAAGCCCGCCAAACAATTTAAATTAATAAGTAATGCAACAAAAACCTTTCTTCAACTTTAAATAGAAAAACGTAATCCGTAACCCGAATACGAGCCTGAACTAACGCATAACTATTTTCATAGTACACACTTACCACAAAAGAGTGCGGACTAATGTAGTTAACTCGGCGCGCGTTGCATGAATCGGTGAGATATCAATATTGATATCGATATTCTACTACATGTGCGCGCTTTATACAGGAAGCAACATAACTAGGGCCCCCCTTTCATGGTAAATAAAATTAACAGATTTCGTCATAAAAAAATCTTGATTTCGTCATAAAAATAGTCTCATTTCGTCATAAAAAACTGCTCTCTAAAATCATGGGAAAAAATGAAAAAATACAAAACCAATACATAAAAATATAAACCATACTACAATCATAATCCTTAAATTATACTAGTGATTTTGAGTTCCATAAAAGTAATTTTAACACTATCAGAGTTTAAAAATCATTAAAAGAATAGCCCTATGTACATGAATCAAAAAACATGTTTTTTCCAGAATTGACAATTCAGTCCAAGTTCATTTGTTCACCATTTTATATTTTACTGCCAAAATATGACACCATTAGTTCAGAATTTTCAGGTTTCAAACTTCGTCTTTTATCTGAGAAAATGTCGGAGTATGCAGAAAAACATCTTTCAGAGTCAACATTAGATGCAGGTATCTATACAGCTTTCAGTGCATTGCTTGCAAAAACTGGATGGTCAATTTTCAAAGCGAGAAGAATTGGAATAATGTCAACACTGCCTTCACAATTTTTTACTTTCTCAGCCACTATTTCTTTGAATACTAAATATCCTTCCAAACATTCTCTGTCTGGGATGGTTGAAACAAATGGAAGAAAATTTCCTGCCTTGGCCAAATCTTTATTCACTTCATTTAACATTACATCACGTGGGTTAAACAGCTGTCCTAATTTTTTGAAAAATAGTTTGGAAGGATCTTCAGCAATCAATTTCAACAATTTGGTTTGTGATTTCAACCCACATGACTGAAATTGGGACTTAAGCAACCCTTGTTTCACATCTGACAATGACTTAAGACATGTGGCTGTTTTCAAGCCAAACTGAAAACCTTCCAACAGTTGAAAGCTTTTTGATAAATCGGCAAGCTTTCCACCGATCAAGTGAGCCATGGCGTAGTTTGATCCCTCCAGCTGTTTGGTCAGTTCAACCAAAGCACATCCATGTTCTACAAGAAACTGAGCTTGGCACTGAATAACACTGATCTCTTCCCTTGACAAGTCTGCAAAATACTTCAAAGCTTCAGACTCTACTTCTAGTGATTTCAGGTAGGTCACCAAGTCACCAATGTATGTGTTTACATATCCCACAGCTTCGAACCATGAGCCCCACCTGGTAAGAACTGGAGTTGGAAACAAAATATGTGGTTTTTCTTGGCTAGGATACTGCTCTTTCAGAAAACATAAATATCTGTATTTCCTTTTGCGTGTGTTCAGAAATGCAGCTTTTGTTTTGCTTACAAAAAGTGTTCAACTCTGGCAGGGACTGGGGCCAAATATTTTGTACAATGTTAAGTTTGTGACTCCAACACTGTATGTGAAGGACATTCTTATCCTCGGATGAAAGAATAACTTGCAAAGAATTTACACACTTTGTCATGTAACGTGCTCTGTCAGACACTATTGCAACTACTCTGGTATTTTGTCAGTTCTTCCAGAATTGCTCGTGAGCACCCACTCACATCTGCATTCTCCAGAACTTTTACTCCACCCACAAGAAGAGTTTGCTTGTCTGCTGATTGCAATGTTTTTATAAGGACCACAAAAACACACTGTCCCTATTTATCAGTGGTCTCATCACATAGAATCGCTACATCCTGATCTTTGATAGATTCCCGCCACTCTTCTTCAGCCACTGCTTGGATTTTAGGTACATAGGTCTCACGCAAGGTTTTTACGCATGGTAACTGCCCTCCGCCTGTAAACAAATATGTTTTAAAACAATAAAATATGGCCAGGGAGGGTGAAAGAACAGAACCAAAACTAAACAATCAAAATATATATTTGTACAGCAAAACAGCCTTACCTGGAACAAATGTTTCCACGAAACTTTTTATTGCAGGATTGCCTAGTTTCTCCAAAGGAATGTTTGCTTCCATGAAGGCCTTTGTCAAAGAAGTGACAAATATGTCTTTGTCAACCTTGGTCTTCTTGGCCAACTGAAAGCTGTCTCCTACAGATATTTGTCTCTTGCTCGTGCTGGCTTGAGATGCCGAGGATGCTTTTTTTTGTTTGTGCACTAAACTATCACGGACATGCTTGATGCAAGTGTCTTTGCGAGCCCATTCAATTTTTACGTTACAAAACTTGCACATCAATATTTTATTAAGTTTATCAAAAACGTAGAAGCCTTCACTTTCAAATTCGAGTGCACGATCGAAAACAGTCACTACTTTAGGCATTTTGAACATACAAGGCTTACATTTACACAAAATCTCTTTTATACGAAAGCATCACGATCTATGTAAACAATAACGTAAGACACATTTGCCATGCCTTTGTTCTTATTCTCCTCGTGGCATGGCCGTAGTAGTAATCTGTGCAGCCAGAGATTAACTCACACGTTTTACAAAACTTTTTCGCAGGCGGTAGTTTCATTTTAAGGGATCGATTCTTATATTAAATAAACCGTAAATGGGACCGAGTCGTATGGAAATGTTAAACTGATGAAATACAGGAAGAAAACTATGATTTTAAGCGTAAACGTGATAGCGAAGTATACAACTCGATTCTAGAATCGATACTTTCGAACTCAAAACGACTTGCAAAAGTCGTATTCATACAGTTGCTACCGAAGCCATTATGTTCGTTTTGATACATGTACGAAGACGAAAAGTGGTTAATAAAGTAGTCTTTAAGTGGGAAATTTGTGTTTAGGAATCTGTACTGATTTTAAAATGTTGTCTATGTTGTTATTAATTTAATTGACCTTTCCGGTCAAAAAATCGTGTACAATTAAAGCAGATTTCGGGTCAATTTCGCGAAAAGGGTTTTTTGTGTGGAATTTTGTGTTTTAATTAAAATTGCTAACATTTCGCGTTATTTCGCTTTATTTCGCGGTTCGCGAAAATTTCAGTGCCCTAAACATAACCAAACATGAATGATTTCAACTAGCGCTGGCTACATTTTTATAAGCGGTACACCGCGACGACGCAGCCGAACAGATAAATTTATAACGTTTAAAAACATCTTTAAAAGAAAATTTTAACATCAGACAACTTCACATTTCTGTTAATTAAATAAGGTGGAAATGTCCAAATAAATATTAGATTTATACTTTAAAATAAATAATTTTATACGGAAAAAAAAAAATCTACCCAGAGCGTTTGGAATCTAATAACGGGACCAAAAACATAAAGGAACGTTTAAGCGAGAGAATTTTTTTATCCAATTTGAACTCCCTAAAATATTGGTGTGACGATTATGCAATAAAACAGGGTATTCTCTGACTTATCCAGATCTGGTAACATTTTAATGTTTTTGTATCGCCTCGTTTCGTATGACTGAGAAGTGCCATTATTCCACTCTTGGTTTACATGAGCTGTGGATAAAACCAATACTACCTTCACTGGGGTGAGTTTCCATGCTTCAGTCAAGTTTTCTTTATAATTACTTCATGTTAGAATTATTAGTGTCTATTTACATGTGTTCAATGTAACATGCCATTATTCCTCTTTTTACATTTTCATATACACAAAAACAGCACTTTCATAACTGCGCTGTATATTTTTAAAACGCCTAATATACAACCGAGCCGTGCCGAGTTCCCCTGTCGCCGCTTCGTTCTGCCGATACATGCCGAGCAAGGTTTTTTGTTCTCAGAACTATAGAATGCAGCTCGCTACTTTCATGGTCACTACAGTATGTGTAACTGTAGTTTACTACAATGCAATATACATACGTAATTCATGAACTTATATTTCAGGTGTCACTTAACAATCTACTCTGAATTGTTTACACCATTAATAAGTGAACCTTCTTAAAAGCACAGTAAACAAATACATACAACACATATGTATATTTCAAAACAATTCAATTCAATACATATGTTGTATAATGAATGATCAATGATATCTTGTATTCCAAATCTCAGTGTAATATAAACGAAAAACTGATAATTGATAACCATACAAACTCTTACCAAGGAAATGAATGAAGTGATCAGTACATAAAATAAAAATTAACTTAATTTTAAAATTATTCTATGTAAGCAGTGGTATTGAAAAGAATTTATAACAATAATATTATGGTGAAGATGAAAAATCAGGTTGAAGAAGTTTATTATTTTAAAAAATGTTGGTTTAATGTAGATTCCAACTAAATAAATAGCGAAGGCATTACGAAGAACACAAATCTCAAACAAATATTTCTGGTTGCAATTTTGATGAAGCACATTAAGAACTTTAGATGATTTAAAATATTTACACAGTTCTTTGGCTTTGCAAGTTAATAGATTCCAGGTCGGTAGCACATGTACCAATACCTAGGGACACCTGTATTTCGCGATTTCATTTCATGTCAAGGTATTTCACAAAACACTGTAGCTTTTTCTAAGAGTCATGGCAAATTGTGAGGGTGCAGCAGTGCGGTGACCACATTCTCATTGGCCCCGTCAAGAGCGGGACGACACCTCTCACCGACCTCAGCCAATAACCACAGGAGAAAAGCTACAGTATTTTGTGAAATACCTTGACACGAAATGTATTCGCGAAATACAGGTGTCCCTACCAATACCCAATGAAGACATATTAGACTCATAGCAGATTTTCCAATATGGACTATCCTACACCAGCAAACATTCTCGCACTGAATTTAACACTTTCAATAAGGCCTAATTTAGTGTCTTCAGACAGGAATGATCTAAAAGATGAAACACTGAAGGCTGCTCTGGCAGTACTGGGAGCCCATTGAATTTTTGAATTCTCCGTCAGGACTTGACATCACACACAATTCGAGACTTACCCTTCCCTTGGTGATGTGTGTACTTTTCCCTCCTCATGTTGCCTAGCAACGCGTTCCCCCTTGCACATGAGCAGGATAACTTTATCTGATTAATTACTGTTTACCAGCAAGCTTGGATTTTCTCCTGTAGGTAGCCTCCAAGGAACAAACATGTAAATTGAGAGCTGTAATTTATTTAAACCAATATGGTAGTTGTGTTATGGTACATGGGCTGCGTATTACTGTGTTGAACTTAAGAATATTTTCCCTCATTCTAAATTTTGTTTCAAACTGCCATTCTAAATTGTTTAGTTGTAATGTAATACTGGCTTTTAATGGCATTGTGTTTCTGCCCATTTAGTGAATGGACAGCTCTTAAGCCCACGCCCAAGCCACTTGTTTCACAAAGCACAAGTTCACGCCTCAGAAAAAAAACATTTTGCTCAAGCGATGGAACTTAACTTGTTAGGACTATGTTCCCAACTGCAAAAAGTGAATGAAAATGTAAATTTTGGATAATATTGTAGTCTATTCTTGTAAGGATGTTAATCATTGATCTTGGACCTGTGTACAGTCCAGAGTAACGTATTAGCTAGTCGTGTGACAAGACGCATTAAAGAAATTCTTGTATGATTACACGCGTGAGTTTGCTGCTTCCCATGCAGAGTACAACAAGGCTCTGATTAAGTGCGAGTTCTAGGTCCTTGTTTATTCAGTATTCAATGAATTGGCTGTACACTGCGCACAGGATTGTGCAAGTGTGTTTGCAATTTAAACTCCGCAACGGAGTATTAGTCTTTGTAACTATTGTCTTGTGTATGTGACGAAAGTGACGAAATGTACATTAACCTTAGTCAAGACACGGAGTTTGCACGTACAAATTGTAACGCAGCAGTGCTTTTTATAATTTCAGTAATGAGTTTTGTGAATGGTAATATTTTGTGGAATTTCTGTATTTATTGACTGATTTCAGTCTTCTTAACTTTGAGTTTGTAACACACCATGCAAGCGAGCATTCTGTGTAGGCACTGACATTTTTTTGTTGTTATAGTAAAACATAGTTTTTTCTACTTTTGTATTTATTTTGCCTTGTAATTGTAATGTATAAGAAAGTTGTGTGTTTGTTTGTGTGTGTGCTTGACACATAAAGGCTTCTTTTCAATGTTGTAAACTTTTCACAGACACAAAACTAGCCTACAGTTATGTCTTCTACCATGTTTTTTTTTAACTAGCTTGATACTTGTTTGCACAGAGTTGAAGCTAGTTTTGAGGCAGCCGCTAATAGGTATTTAAAACCACAATGTATTAACAGACTCTTTAAATAGCCGATCTGATTTAATCAGCATTGCCGAGAAACAATGGTATGCCGCCATTATTAAAGAGGAACCACTCTCGTAATCTCCATTTTCCATATTAACAATATTTAAAAAATTTTAAAGTTCAAACAATTTAATATTTAAACCCTTCAAATTTCAAACACTGATGTTGTCAAGGCGTCCAGCCAATCAGAACAGTGAAACCTTGAACAAAATAACCATTTCAAAAATTCCCAAATTTAAAATAAATAGTCACGCTTTTCTTTGCTGCACATATATCAAAGTTTTCAAATTAACAAAATTACAATAACACTCAAATTATCACATGAGCTGACAGTCATCAAAGATTTGCTCCGTGTTGCTGTCAAAAGTGATATAAGGAAAATTCATATATGCCGCTATCAAACAAAATAAATGCAATGGATCGGCAAACACTGCATGCTTGTGTGTACACTCTTACCTGAACATTTTTGAAACCAACCTCATAAAAATGTAAATTCCCTTAAATGTGCATGATCAAATGCAAATACAGCCACATTTACACCCTGTCAAGTTGGCTCACATCGGAAAAAACAGTTTCACTAATTAACATTCTAATTAAAGTGCTACTTTAAACATGGCTCGTCACTTAAATATTTTTTTTCCCCATTTTTATTTATGAAGTGTAGAGTAAAATTTGGTGTAAAAGTAATATTTTTAATACTTGTGACAATTTGACAGTTTTGTGCAAATATTGTGTTTGCCACTTGGTGGAGGGCTTCCAAAAACATTCAATTGAAAACAAACCAGCTGTATTTTTATTTACGTTTAAAAAAGAGGGAGTAATCCAAATGGAAAATAAAACTCCACCAAAGCACAGCTGAAAAAACACCTACAAATTTCCTCTGCAGGCAACATAGCATACAGTACGTGAAACCCCGGATAGTGAAAAAAAAACATAAGACTATGAGATGTTATTAGTTAATGTAAGTGAAATATTTCAAGTTAAAACAATAAGATTCAAACCTGTACATTATTTCCTGTAAAGCACGCCAGCTGTTTGTAGAGTAAAAAAAAAGCATTTAATTTACAAAACTAAGTACAACACAGTTATCAGTAAGCGAAGGTGAATGTGTACTTGAAAGAGCATCACCTCTTTGGAGAGGCGCGTGAAGAGGTCGCCTCCCCGCAGGAAGTCCAGGATGAGGTAGAGCTTGCCCTCCGTCTGGAAGGCATAGTGCAGCTTCACGATGAACGGGTGCTGCACGTCCACCAGGATGTTGCGCTCCGTCTTGGTGCGCATGCGATCCCTCACTGCAACCACGCGTGATGCGACCCTTCACTTACAGTAATCAAGGAACACTGCAAATTGTTATCGTCAACATTTTAGCTTCCAGTTTATACAGAAATCGGGTCTTGATTAAATTCTTTATCTAATATGCATCTAATATTGTGTTCCAATACTTTATTTAGCTTTAGTAACATCTAAATCAAAATAATAATCTTTTATCAGCAATAAAATTAAGAAATCTGACACTTATGAACTAGAAAACTAACAAAACAAATTATTTAAAATATAATTATTCAAAAATGCTACCTACAACCTAGCCTAGGTTTCTTTTCTGAAAGTAGATAACTATTATAAATACTTTTTGTTTGTAACTGCTATATTTGTAAACTTAAATGGAAATACTTCCTTCATAACACTGGACTCGAAGAGTCCCTCAGTTTAATAGTCGTTTACAATCATTATTTTGCAAGCTTCACACCAATAATGATACTATTAGTATTTATACATCAACTGCCAACTTCAATAAATAAGATGAAACGTACATTTTTTTATAACCAACACTGAATAAAAATTGTGTACTATTCTTTACCAAAAAAATTTTCTTAGGCTCTTTATCTTAAATTATTTAAAACTAATATTTAAATTTTTTTTTTTAATTTTTTAAATTTTTTTCCAGTTGTACATTAACTAATACTAACATTAACTATGCATTAACTATTGTATTCTAATCTTATACTTAATTTTTTGTTTCGTTTACACGTTTTACCACTGTTCTACGAGTCAGTGTATGTGAGATTGCCTTTAGTATGTGTGTTGTGCCTGCCTTAAAAATGTTTTCCCGACTGTTGGTAGACATGTAACAAATAAAAATAAATAAATTGCTGTATATATCTATTGTTTGTTTTGAAATGTAGGAAAAGCTTTTAACATTAAATAACTGAATGCAATTTTTGAAGAAGAAAAAAAAATCACTTAAAAAAAAAAAAACAGAAATACTACTATTCACAACCAAGAATCGTAAATCAAGAGTAAAATAAGAAGTGTAAAGATGAGTGCACATTCGCTGAAAACTGCCTGCTGGAACAACCTACTTATAAGAGAATAAATTAATTACAAATGATTACTATGATTGTCACTTGCTCCCTGCTTTCAGCCTCATCTATCCAACAGTTCTTTCTGCCTGGTTCCAAACTTGTTTATTGATCTATGTCATCAACCATGTTTCTTCATTACGTAGCTCAGATTAAGTATGTAATTCTCTTTCCACTTCTCAGTTGAAAATTCTTTTTGGTCATCGTGTAACTGGCATCCGTAACAAGACACTACTTAACATTTCCATATTCTACATGGCTGCATACGTAGCTCACTCACATTAAGTAATTTACATTTCAATAAGTTTGTAATGGAATCAATTAATGAGATATTAGAAAGGAATCCAAATTATAACATCTCCTTTATTTTTTCTAACATCTCATGAATTCTTGCTATCTAAAGACTGGAATGCAAACAAATCTTCCTTGTACCACCCCTGCCCCCACCCAACCTTTGTTTTAGACAATCTGATAATGCTTGACTTCTTTACTTCACATGTTAAAATGCTTTCAACAGAAGTACTTGCTCATTTTCTTACCTAACGTAACATTCGTATTACATAAGAAATGCCCGCAACAGCCACAGTGAAAATATGAACCATAATTATCGGCGTATAAGATGAGGATTTTATGATTTATGGACTTTTTAAGATCTTAGAATTGCTACTTGTCTTGTGTAACAAGTCGTACAGGAGCATATGTAGAATTTAATTTCGGGAGAACAGGGTGGGCTAAGAACCAATTTGCCCGCTGTTTTCTTTCATTCTAAATCTTTCCTTTAGTTGGTGGGAAAGAATGATTTTTTTGCAAATTTTTTTTTTTGGGGGGGGGGGGAAAGGGGATATCCCCCCCCCCCCCCCCATCAGCCCACCCATCTTTCGCCCATGGGTTCATACTATGTGATGGTATGTATGTCTCCGTTCCATGTAGTCCACACAACCGGTGGTACTTATTCTGATGCTGCATAAAGGAGGGCAGGAAAGAGCTATTTATATAATATGTAACGAACTATCTAGCTTGAGCATGTTTTTAAACCTTGTATCTTGTTGTTGTTCTGTATATGTCACACTACTTCGTGAAAAGGTCTATTTCTATGCTGCCAAATTTGAAAGAAAGGTGGTTTAAACTAGTCTCCCTCCTCTTTTTTTTTTTTTTTTTTTATAAAACTGCAGGTCAACACTGCAGGAACTGACTCTTCTCGTATTTCTACTATGATGCAGTTGACTCATAGATTATCATCTGACAAAGAGAAAAACAAAACAATCTTATTTTTACAGCTTTTATGCACTCATGTAGTATCCTCATCAAATGCCACTTAAATATTTTAGACTGCACATGGATAAGCAACACTGTGCTGATCCCACGGCCAAGACTAAGTGGCCTCCCATCTTATATTAAAGTAAAAATGTATAGTTTTCAATTTTTAATAATGAAAATCTGACTTAGTGTTACAAGGTATTTTTATTATATGCGGGGAAAATATTTTACTACAGATATTTGAATTAAATGTTTGTATGTATTGAGTCCATATTTACTAGATGGTAAGATGTTTTTTTTTGTGGCTTACTGAGCTCATAAAATGGAGTAAATATTACAATCAATAGTGAGTTAAATCGGAAAAACTTATTCAATTTGAGCTCCAGCAATTTTTTAATTTTTCATAATTTCAAATTAGGTGCTGTTTACAATATTAATTACTTCCTACATTTGCATTCAAATTTATCAACATTTTTAATTATTATAAATAAAGCAGGTTATTTAGTAAAATGGTAATTCAGGAAGTAATATCAATTGTCACTTTAAAGATAAAATCCTGACTAGCATAAGTGCCCCACTGTGTGAGCAAGGCTCCTGTTTGTTTCACTAAGACAATGCGAAACATAACCATTCCAAGAACCAGTTATCGTTTAAGAGGCCGTGTCACAAATTTGCGCTCCTATCTATATCAATGTTATTTTAAAAGGCAGTTTTTCTCAAAGTCTATAAGAGGTAGGGGCCAGAAATTTTGCCTACTGAAAGTATACAATACATTTAACATAACCGCTTTTTTCAAATTTAGTTATCATATCATATATTATTTCTGTGATGAAAAAAATATAATCAATATTTTGATTTGTCCAGATACAGTGGAATTTTGCTTATATTTATAATTATTTAGCAAAAACTGAAAAAGCCATTGAAATGTATTGCACATTACCTTCCGATCAGTGTCTTCATGATCATGATGGGTTTATAAACCTGGGTGTAATCAAGTCTTTAACAATTACATGACAACATTTATACTTAATAATTTGGAGATAGGCCTTTTCTATCCTCAGCCCCTGAGCTTTTACTATCTGGTCTGGCGACCGACCTGACACTCTTCAACCACCCCAGGGGTCTCCGATTGCACATCCGATAAAAAAAAAAGCTGTTCGTTCATTTGTTTTTGTGTCACAGACTTCACACATTTATGCCAAGGGAATATTCCGCTGATGTGACGCCATACGAATGTATTATTCGCGACCATACAACTTTTTTGTTTGTCATCGGGAAGAAATGTTCATTTTGAATTGAGCATTTTTAAATGTCAGCGTAGAATATGCTTATCTGCCCATTTTGTTTCTTTCCATAATAATGAGTAAAGTTAACATTGTCATAGACATTTTATTATATTCGTTTGCCGTCCAAGTAAAACTGTCACTATATCGCACGTAATTATATATTTTACTAATTTGTTAGTTGTCATTTTATTTAAGTTACAAATAACAGTAATCAAAAACTATTACTTAATAGTCCAGAAAAGAGATTGAGTTATTATTCATTTAATAGGGGTTTAAAATATGGTACTACATACATATTATATATATTATACATATTATATATATTATACATATATTATCTTGTTGTCTTCTTTGTAACTTTACTGGAAGAATGGCATTTGGTATGTATGTTAACTCACAATGAAAATACTTCAGAAGTACTCAACAGTGAACAACCTAGGCCCTATACTAATTTCATTATGTTCATGGAAATATAATTAAAATTACAAATAATGAACTGTATGTGTTTCACGTAGAGATATCGTACGAACTGTATGTGGTACAGACCAACATTTGCTAAGGCTCTGAAAATACTTAATTTCAGTTAAAGTGTGGAGAATATTAAAAGTTAGAAATAATGATATATATAAAACAATGCAAAGTTATCAGCATAAAAATAGAAGTTATTTTTACGTAGCGCCTATTGGAATGAATATTTTGTGTTGAATTATGTGGCATGATTAATATTCTCTTATGGTATGTGTGTTTTGTTAAAATCTTATAAAACATAACTTACTGTTGAAGGATTTTCATTTTTTTTTGTTATGATCTTATTTAAACAAGTTTTAATTATATTACACATGTCTATTTTAAAAGCATTTTAATGTATACTTATAGAATTGTAATAGGCTTTATAAGGACTCTCAAAATGCATGTGAGTATCTATAATTATCTGCATCACCATTATGGCCGTTTCACAAGATCAAATATTTATTGAATTCAATCAGTTGCATTCATTGTACATGATTTTCAATTTGTACATTGAATTCAATACAAATTGAAGATGTTATTCAACTAAGCTTATTAACTTATAAGTATTTTGTTTGTCCAGTACATAAAAGTAAAAGATTCTTTATTATTTAAATAATGAGCATCTATAAGCAATAACGTTTTCTAAATATTTACATAAACATAATGAAATCTAATTTTTCAATACTTTATATCTACGATCACATCAACGGCAGTATTATGTAATCAATGAGGTAATGAAATATCTTTAAAAGATATTTTCTCCTCTGTAAAGTAAATTTGTGATACAGCCCTCTTAATGTTAGTCTTGTGAGTTATTTCGTCTTCTAATATGCTACAACAATATATAAAACTAAGTTTTGTTAGTGTTTTAGTCTTTTGTAATGTTAAAGTGTAATGTAATCAATTCATTTTTTTTTGTAAATTCTTATTCATAAAGATACATATCATAATAAGATAAATAGTAATATTTGTAAATTTAGATTCTTTGAAACAACATCGATAAGAGGTTCTCCTACCTCTGTTAAACTGTATGATGGTGCATTGTAAAAAAATTAGGTAGTCTGACTTAAGTGAGATTGTATTTAGATTGTGTGTAATGCATATGCAATATCTAAGCATAAGAATTTATGTTATTATCCTTTTAAAACGTTACACTATGAATTTCGTATACTTTTTAATGTCAACTACCATTATTTTTCACGGAATATTACATCCAGATAAAGAATAATTACCACATGTTTGAAGATTAATTGTATTCCGATACATTTAAAGTATTAAAATTTTTAGATACGACTCATACTACAGTTGTAAATGTGAGATTTCTTGATTCTGAATCCCTGCATCCGCAATTTCCTAGTGAGCCGCCGGTCAGATTGTCATCCTCTCAGATTGTCGAGGAACCAGATACATTTTTCGTCGAGTAATCTGGCGGTATAGTAGCTTTATCACGCGCTGCGGTTACAGTTACTTCGGTTGAATAAGCCACTAAATCTCACTGTTAAAAGAGAGAACTTCTAGACCAGAATATTGGAAATAAAAATTTACTGACACGGCCTCTTAAGCTTGTAGCAGTATCCAGCAGATAGCAGCAAAGTTGCGCATTTTAATCCGAGTACATGGAAAAAGCATTGACTTCCCGGGCTTCCTCTTATTTAGTCCATGGGCATGTATGAAAATGAAAATGTAGCCAAGCACTTGTTGGCATTATACTTTTTTGGTTACGTTGATGCCTGTTGATGCCTGTATAGAGTGCGAGCACGTAGTCTAACAACGATAGCTCATCAACTGCATGCTACAAGTGCACACTGTCTCGTGCCGACTAAACTACATTTGATAGCCAGCACTCTTTCTGGTTAGTGTGTACTATGTTAATTCCGCCTTTCATTAGGGTCGCGGTTTTTGTTTTGAATTGTGTTGATATGAAATGTATTTTTTTTAATGATTAATTCATTTAGTTGCTTGGTATACGTTTGATTGTGCTTATTTTAAGTTAAATCAAATGTCCATGCAACAGTTTTGGTGTCAAGAAAAAATTAACCTTGACACTGTCCCGGGCTGCACACTTCTGAGCCCGATGTGCCACCACCTGCCCCCTCCTCCCACCACCACCCTCTACGACCGCCCACCGAAGTGTGTGTGTGTGTGTGTGTGCGCCGGTGTGACGTCAGTGCTCTGCTCCCGAGAGTTGCCGAGCGAGGACGAGCAGGCAGTGAGTCGCGAGCGCTGCGAGAGGAAGGAGCTTCACGCACCAGTCGTCGTTCTCGGAGGTTTTCAGTGATTACAGGGGGAAACGGGACTCGCCACACACGGGCTATGTCACGGCCCTGGGAACTGAGTAGCCGGGTCCACATGCCCGTTATACATGTGGTGGCGCCCTAGGATTCGACGGACACTTCAACCCCCATTGCGGTAGCAACCTTAACAAAATGCTTTTCTCACATAAAAGTCACACCCCTACTTTTCAAACTTGATCTTAGCCAAAAATGGTAAAACAATTACACCATAAATCGTGCTACATATCAAAAGACTGTGTCTCAGAATCAATAGCAACTTATAGTCAAGTAAATATGGTATAATATACTTTTTTTTTTATAGTATCCCTACATGATTTGCTGGAACTTAAATACTGGCATGGTTGACCAACAGAAATTTACTATTTATGAGAATAAACTTTTAACCCTTAGAACCCAAATGACTAGTCAGGCTTGTCAACTTTAAACTCCTATTTCAATTCTTTGTCAATCTAGCTCTCCAAACCCTTGTATTATGTGACTCTGTTCTATGAAACGTGATTCCAGGAATTGCAGAGACTGACTAGACAGAGGATTGGAACACGAATTACAGATGACGAACCTAGCTCAACATAGGAGATAAAAGGGTTAATCATAAAAATTATAATACAAATTTTGACGTTTTTACAGCTTTTTTTTTTTTTTACCAAATGTGGTGTAGTGGAAATGCTTAAGTAAAACCATAACCTACTGCACAGTCTACCTGAATGCATCACAGAAGAATTAACCACAACTATTACAGAACTGCAAAAAAAAACTGTGAGTAGCACAAAAGATCACAGAATCAAATAACTACATGATTTTAAACAATATTGCTGTAACCTTTAAAATTTAACTCAATAAGGCTTACTGAAAAATGTCAGACTGTTTAACAAACTAATGAAAATTCTTATAGTACACTAAAATTCATACTTGCAGGGAAAAAATTTTTTTTTAAAAGAATATGAATATACCTCTTCATTGTCAAGATGCAAAAAGATTATGCATACCTAGAGACCGGAAAAATTAGCGGATTCATTTCACGATATGCTAGAATCCAAACAACTGTACATTTATATTGCTTCTGTGATTGTCTTACAGTTTATCTGAAGGACTTTGAACCAATGGAAAACCTTCAACCAAAAAAGTATCGAATCGCAAGCATCCCAGTCGACAGGTGTCACGAGTCAATAGCCAATGAGCAGGTGGCATTTGCCTGAGTATGTAGGGTTGTGGAGTCTATCCTAGAGGTCATCGAAAGCGCAAATTTTTCCGGTCTCTATGCATACCTATCAAAAATTAAAAAATTACCAAAATGTTTTTACAGAATTTCACTGTATGATCACACATTTCATTCATCTCTATATACCAAAATACTATATATGACCTGCACATTACACTGAATTGTCTAAATAATTGTATGAGTAAAAGTTTTTTCCACTTTCACTGAAGACTCTAACATTTCACAACAAAATACATGTTTCAACTTAAAAAACAGGGAAAAACAATTTTAAAAAAATTTTAATAAAAAATCAACACTCATTTGGTTCCAGCTATTTTGAGCAACTTTTGACATACCTTTGAGAGTAGCTTTCCGAAGCACTTTCATAGCATATAGCGTCCCACTATCTTTGCCCACCACTTTACGCACCAGAAAAACCTGAAAGTATACAATACAATTTAATTTACAAATAATTTACAAAAAAAAATATTCTTGAAGTATAGTTATTAGTAACACTATTCATACATCACAGAACAATTATGTATGGAAGGCTAGGAAAAAAAATGAATCATACAAATGCAAAGAAAATCAAGAAGAGGTTGCATCTGAAACTTATTTAAGTGTAAAACAAAACAAAGTAAGTAATAAGTTGTAATTTAGGGCAAAGGAAAGTACACTAGAGTCCCGTTATAGCGAGGTGTCACGGTTCCGGGTTTGATCCTCGCTATAACCGTGTCCTCGCTATAACCGAATTGGACAAATTTTGCCCCCCAAAAAATAAAAATAAACCGAAAATAGCATAAAAATTGTGTTTAAACCTGTATAATTGGAAAATAGCAGGTTATATTAACGAAATCTTAATTTCTGTGAGCAGATGTGTGAATTCTCTTTAAAACGATACCCCATAAGTACGGATGCGATCACCGATTACGTAAAAATAACCAGAATACTAGGGATGGGTAGTTCGCGAACTACCAGTTCATTTGGAACTGTTCTGACGAGCGAACTAGGTGACTAGTTCGTTGTCACCAAAAACAATCGTTCTTTCGTTCTTTGCGTGTTTCTCTTCTCCTACTATGTTTGGTCCTTACTGCGCATGCGCGAAAGATCCCTAGGTGACTAGTTCATCCTGGGACCGCTACTGCTCTGATACAAAAGTATCGAATACTTGTAACTAGGTACATTACTGTATCAGTATGAGGTTGGAACAGATACCGAAAATTGCTGTAACAACCCAACTCTATTCCTGGGACTGCTACTGCTCTGAAACAAAACTATCAGATACTTGTAACTAGGTACATTACTGTATCAGTATTAGGTTAGAACAGAAACCGAAAATTGCTGTAACAACCAACCTCTACTAGTTCGCTGTTACCAAAAACAATCGTTCTTTCGTTCTTTGCATGTTTCTCGTCTCCTACTCTGTTTGGTCCTTACTGCGCATGCGCGAAAGATAAACACCCCCCCCCCCCCCCCCCCCAAATCATACCCCTGTCGACCAAAATGCCACGTCTTTCTTTCTTGCTTTCTTCCCTCTCTTACGTTTGTTCTTTATTTGGTCTCGCTTCGTCAGTTCCAAGCAGAGACTCCCGTTCCAAGTACTGATCTGAACTACGAAGACCGAAGAGAAAGGGAGTACATATACACACTGAACTAGCTAGTTCAAAGACATAGATAGTTCACACAGTAAGTTTATTTAATTGTGTAGTTAGGCTGTCGGTCATTATTTTCGTTTAGTTCTTTCTTGCGCAATGATGTATCGTTTGACGATCGTGAACTCTTAATTTTTATCTAATATTCTTTAGACATTTACATTACATATTGGCATTAAAAAACGTGTCACGTAAATAAGTGTAATTACGTTAAATTTCAGATAGCCTATACAATCTGAAATTAAACTTTAATTACACATAGACCACACATTACAAAACTACACTAAAATTTAAAGAAACATAATAAAACTTACCTAATACGAAAAAAATCAGCTTAGGTTGTCACAGATGCGAAAACACTATACTATTATTTTGTTTTGTACACATGTGAAAATAAGCACTTTACTTGCAGAAAATAAATTAATACACATTCAAAAATGTAAGAAGTGTGTGAAAGAAAAACAATATGATAGTCGCTCATTTGTAATGGGAGATATTGTTTACAAGCATCGGATTACTGTGTGCCTCTTTTATTTATAGAAAAAGAAATGCCCATAAAACAAAAAGTCTGTAACGATTGTGTTGGTGTCATGTATGGAATATTTTGTTTAAACATTGGAAACCGCGATACAGTCCGCGACCGATGTAGTTCAATAGAACGGTTCATAAAGAACTAGTCTTTGAAGTGACTAGTTCCGAACGAACTAGTTCTTTCCAAAGAACTATATTTCCCATCCCTACAGAATACCCTACCAAGCCACGTAAGTATAGCATCTCAGCAAGCGGCCGACGCAGCATTGTCCTGCTATCTATCGTCGACGCGGGCTGTCTGCTGGCGGCCATGTTGGTTCGGGATGTTGCTAACAGGTGGTGCTAGTGTAGCACGACGATTTAATTCCTTACAAAAATATAGTTTAAAAAACTAAAGAAACATGCTTTTAAAGATTATCAAACTAAAAAGTAAAAAATAATTTTAAAATTTAATTTATGACAATAGTATATAAGCAATACTAGTATAAATGAGAAAAAAGCTTGAGGCGCTTTGTGCCATATTTTTTGAATATTAAGCGCCCCATGCTTTTTTCTCATTTATACTAGTATTGCTTATATACTATTGTCATAAATTTAATTTTAAAATTATTTTTTACTTTTTAGTTTGATAATCTTTAAAAGCATGTTTCTTTAGTTTTTTAAACTATATTTATTTTTAACTTTTTAGTTTGATATTCTTTAAAAGCATGTTTTTTTGTTTTTTAAACTATATTTATTTTTAACTTTTTAGTTTGATATTCTTTAAAAGCATGTTTTTTTAGTTTTTTAAACTATATTTATGTATAATTATCATAGGGAAATGAGTTACCGACACTACCTATTACCATCTGAGATAACTATTTGGAGTTGCAACGTCACAAAGAAATGGTAAAGTCTCTACGAATCATTTGCAGTTAGATGTATGGATATAATATTAGAATTTACAGGAGAAAAAAAAAACATTTTTTTTTTTCGGCGTGGCCGGGAGTAGAACCCACGATCGCTGAATCCGAAAGCTGACGTCACAGAAGTCGCGCGCCTTAGACAGCTCGGCTAACGAACGTAATGAAATGGGTGGGACATTTTACAGTGATGAGGCACTCACTCTTAGTCGAAAGAGTTACAGACGGACAGACAGAGTTACAGACGGACAGACAAACATACAGGTGAAGCTAATATAAAGCATGTAAAAAAAGCAGGAGTGCTGCTGCGGCAACGCACGTACGCCTCAAACGTAATAGTCGCTGGAAAACTATACTTTTCATTTAAAGAAACCTGTCAACTTTTTTAGAAAATAAATTTGGGATTAAACTCAAACCATCACCACCCTTTCTCGGACAGATACCCCAACAACTGACCGAAACAAAAGTTACAAGAAAACTGCCCTAGCGATTCGGAAATTAATACGGTAGTGCCGACTAGAGGTGTAAAAGTAACGAAAAAAATGCGTAACCGTATGTATTCGTTACTATAACAATTAGTACTCGTTACTATCGTTACGTTACTTCTAATACCGCATAACATGCTATGTTATGTTGCAAGTTGCAGCAACGAATCCAGTCGTATTGCGTACGCGTACAGTATGACGTCGCGTAAATAATAATAAATAGAATATAAACAATTGATAATTAATAGTTTTTGTTAACCAAGAAACAAATCTCATTAGAGCGGCTTTTTAATATTATCTCTTTTAAGATAACCAAAAAAAAACGTGAAAATACGCGATTATAAAAACAAAAACATACATATTTATAATTTGTAAAAAATACTTTCTTACGCTTACGTTGTTTCTGTTCCAATCTCAAACTTTGTCTACACACGGCACAGATAACTAACGGAAGTTTGATAAAAGAAAGAAAGGACGGGATTCTATTTTTAAGCCACGCACTTAGGTGGCGACTGCACGGCTGAAGAATGTGACGCGTCAACGGCAAGATGTCTAGTGGCGAGCGAGAGGGGTGGAGATAAAGCAGACAAATAACAAAAGCGCGCTACAAGCGATCACGGCGTAAATTCCTCAAAAATACCTCGTTATAGCCGTGTTCTCGTTATTACCGTGCTCGCTATAACGAGATTCTACTGTATTAGGTACTCCATTTGATTAAGCTCCAAAGTTTTAGCCAAATTTTTTCTTATACGATGAAGCAAGTCCGCCTAACTATCGGCAATAAACTTTTTAACTGATTTACTTTCTTCAAATTAAAAGTAAAGCATTTCAATGCAAACACTGAAAAAATATCACATTCACAGTGTCTACATAACATGTAGTAAGAACCTTTACTCAGCACAATATAGGAAAACTGCTAAATGAAGTATACAATGAATATGAAAAGTAAACAAACTGTAACCAACCAAATGACCATCTCCAATAAATATAATTAAAGAGATTTATAATCTGATAACATTGTGAATTTAGACAAACAAACAAACACACACAAACAAAAATGAAACACACACACAAACAAATACACAAAAAACATAATTAAAGAGATTTATAATCTGATAACATTGTGAATTTAGACAAACAAACAAACAAACAAACACACACAAACAAAAACAAATAAACATAAACACAAAAACAAAAAACACAACCAAACACACCACACCAAGTACTGTATATGATCCGACAACATAATAAATTGTTAATAAAACTGTTCAACAAGTCGGGAAGGCTGCAGCTGTGTCGTTAACAGTCATTGTGACAAAGAGTTACAATGCTAAGCAGGCCCCAATGGCCACTTGCATCTAACTGAGATTAGAGTTTAATTCCCAGCGAGGTGCAACTCTTTTAGCAAGTGGTGACATGACTGGCATTTTAAACAACTGTACTGTTTTCTGCTCCATTAATTCCATCCATGTTTCCATTCATTAATTTTTTTTTACATATGCCATTGCTAGTTTGCACTCTATGTCATAATAAAACTCGATAACTGACAAAAGAGATGAAAATGCAAACACGCAGTAAACAAGCCAAAAACTACACATGTCAAAAGTTCAATGCATAAACAGCACAGAGGATTATGTGGAAGGAACTAGTCTGAAAACTATCATAGCAGTCTGTCAGTTCCTAAAACATCTTCACTGTTTTGTGTCAGAAAGCTCACTGTGTTTGTCTGACAGTCATCGTTGTGTTGTCGAAAATATATGTCTAGTTTCATCGCTGGGTTCGTCTGTTCGTCTCTCTGTTGTCCGAGGTATTTTCCATCTTTACTAACTGTTTTTGTCACAACTGTCTCATTGTTGTTAGCCCATTGTGTTCATCCGTGCTGCAATAGTTTTTTGACCAGTCAGTTTCACGGAATCCTCTGTAGTTCTATGCCTTCAACCTTTGACATCAGCTGATTTTTTTATATTTCAAGGATAAAACTTAATTTATTCTATTTTTAAAGATACAAGTTTTTAATTTTATCTTTATTTTCCAATGGAATTTTAACGTTATTGTGTGGTACATATTGTTGAGGTTATGTTTTTTCTTTTGTTTATTTATTTACTATGTGAATTTCTTCAAATGTCAGGTTATTGACTTATTAGAGATAATATTGATTATCTGTAGATTTAAGTTAATAATTTTTTTATTCTTTCAATGAAAAAAACTTCATTTCTTCTAGTTTTAAAGTTATTATCGGTAGGGGCAAAACTTACGGGTTCGCGTCACCGACATGCTAGTGATATGATACCAGAATCATTTTCTTGCGTACATTTGACGTAGAAATGATTTCATATTACATTTAAAAAATGTTAAGTCTTGATTTGTGTCGACAGTCCCCGTGACTGTCCATGCAGTGCCCACCTTGCCGAAGGATCCCTGGCCCAGCACCTTGAGCAGCTCGAACTGACTGGGGTCGGCGCGGTCATGGCCCTCCTTCACCACCTCCTGCAGCTCTATCTCGTGCGTGTGGCAGCCGTCGCTGTCCTTGTTGTCCCCGTACTGGTGGTTCTGCAACAACGCCCGTCACCACCGCCGTGCAGCCGTGCGAGCCCAGAGCCCGTGCAGCCGTCACGTGCCGAGCAACAGTGCATTTCATCACACACACTCTACATGCATGACATTTGCTTTTTGCAAGTCAGTCTTTCCACAAACATTTGGTTGCAAAATGAAAATTACAATAACTTACATACACTTAAAGATTAACACTTGTACATTAGTTATATTTAAATATATATATATATATATATATATATATATATATATATATATATATATATATATTGAACTCTACAATTACGTAATTTTTTAATGTGAAATAGGGTTTAACACCTTGTCGACATCAAGATCACTAAAGACAGTTGGATATTCAGAGAAAACACGCTGGCTTATGGCAACAGCTGTCACGTTTTTCGCATGCAAAAACCTCAGGTTCGATCCTACCAAGGTGCAAGCATTATGGGTACAGAAGAGTGAAGGCCTTAATTTTCTATTGAGGTGGGATCTCACATGCTATATCTATTATTTTTCCCTTTCATTTTCTTGTGTTATTCTCACATTAGCAAAATTGTGTACTGCATCTGCAATATGTATAACCACAGCAAGTTATTTCACAAGAAACAGGGGTGTCTAGTGACGAAAGTCACAGAGCACTTTACATGTCAAAGAACAACTTCTCCCAACTAAACAAATGCAAGGTCAACAAGCACAACCTGTGTACAATGCAGTGCTATAGAGTTTAGTGAACTACTTAGAAGAATCAATGTACCAGTATTACCATTCATCTTTTAGAAATATGTAAACATGTTACTTAAATTGAAGTGCATCTCTTATTAGTAGGTTAATATTTTCTTTCAGAGAAACTTTTTAGAATTGATAGGTTTTTATATGCAAGTAAATACCATAATTCTTGCACACACATTATAAACATTAATGAGAAAACAAAAGTATGGGTAAATTAATTTGTTTCAGTCCACACAAATTTTTAATAACCATACAATTTAGCAAAATATTTAATTACTTGTAAAATTATTGGATTTTGCAAAATATCATGCAACAAAATTTAACATATAGTGTATTTTCCAAGCCATTCATGAACTAGACAACGCACAAACTACAAAACATGCAAAATTACGAGCAACATTTCACACTTTTGTTCAGTGATGGCAGTACAATACAGTTTAAATTTATTCCACACAAAAACTACATGCATTTACATGAACGATTGACTGCACTCGCAAACTTACATCATTTAAGTCATCAATGACCATTTCTTCTGAACTGGCAGCCTGGAAAGAATAGAAAACAATTACAACATATTACAAAAAAATCTTACGGCCCAGCCAAACTATTAATGTGTTTCGATACTGGAATGACACTTTTTCTCCCTTTTTGTTTTCTCTAACTGTACAATTTCTCTAAAGTATTTAGCACTGCATCCATCAAACAATACTGCAGCTTTTTATAGTAGGTAACAAATACTTGTTTTTTTACCACATTAAAAGCATAAATTTGTATTTTATTTTCTATACGGTTAGACCAGTAATTATTATTATTTTCATAAAATCACAAAATAAATACTTTTATAAAGCCTACACTAATATCTGGTTTTTAATCGCTGTCATGAAAAATATATGACACAAAATAAGAAAAGACAACACCCGAACCCAGAGTGGCAAAGCCGCTGAACTATTGCCTGAAATATTCCCTTCCCCGTGAGTAAACATACTATCAGTCAGTCTGGTCCGATTGGACGGACTCCACACTACTTGTTGAAAACCATAATTGCAAATTGTGTGGCTGGAAGTCAGGAATGGGTACCTCCCAAACAATGGAGACATGTCAAGTGCAAGAATAATCAGCCTTTGAAGTCTTCTACTGTCACATTGCTAGCAGCGCAAATCACATGCAAAGAAGGGAAATACTGCAACAACCTCCTGCATGGCCCCAACTTGCAAGGATAACAGCTCATGTAACATGTTTTACCAAGTGCGTTCTCTTGCATCTCTGTCTTCCCATGAACTCCAGCACACACACTTTCAGTCTGATTTGCATTCTACAAAACAGAAAGAGTTGTGTTCGACAAGGCTACAGTGGCTGTCTCCGTTCTTGGGTGATGATGGTCTGCTCAAGGTCGGCGGACGATTGAAGAATTCAACTCCAAAATATTCCACCAAACTGTTACCTAAAGACCACCCTGCGATTGCCACTCTTGTAGATCACTACATCTAAAATATCCTCATGCTGCAACCCAACTCCTTCAATCTCACTCTCTCAGTCTCTCAACACTTTTGGATTTTGTTCGCAATGTGTTTGATTAGCTCCAGTCTTCAGGCGAATTAGATGTTTTTGCTGCAAGCCTGTTAAAAAATTACCAGTAGTGGGTGATTTGCCATCAACCAGGGTTACCCGTACTCACCCACTTGAGCAAACAGGTGTGGACTATGTAGAGCCCATTTCAATTTGGTTGAAACAATTGTGTCGTTGTCCGATTCAAAAGGCATGTGTCTCCAATTTATTTATTTTGTAACAAAAGCTGTCCACATTGAAATTGTGACCGACTTGACTGCTGATGGTTTCACTGCAACTCTCTCTCTCTCAATGAGAGGATTGTGTGCTGCTCTTTATTCCAGATTGCAGCACTAACTTTGTGGGGGTGTCCAGACAGGATCTCCCGAGATCTACATCCTTGTACTCCACTTGCTCCTCACCGAGGAGGAACGTGGGAGGCTGCTGTTGTGTTACTGGCGACCAGTCAACCAGACTGATAACTTCACGATAGTGCACGCCCGGACGTACTGCCGTTGCACAGAACGTCACACCTGCCAGTTGTCTTGGGATGTGGCCGCAAGAAACCAGAAACAGCCTGGACCGTCCGGCGTCACCGCTAGGTCTCGCTGGTGGGTACACTGCGTATGATTACACTCCAATCAACTAGCTATCATAGAAAAATAAATTAAACATTATAGGGGCTGTCACTATTTATAATCTACATTATTTAATTCAAATGTACAACCCAAAATATTGATATATTTTTTTATTAAACTAGTAAAGTTTGTCTGGCATTTTAATCCTAGGCCACTTCTGACTACTTTAAATATTTTGTTAGTTTAAAATTTTTGAAGTTCATTTTTTGTAAATAATACCCTAATTTTGTAAAGAGTGATATCAAAACTGTGGTTTTACAGCAATAACTTCCTGATCATAGCAAAAAATCACTACTCAATTTGTTTACACGCACTGATTCATAAATTTTCCAGCACTGATGTAAAGCCAAATTTATGTAAATACGCTACACATAGGTGATACTAAGGGTTCAGTTTTGGTACAGTGTCTGTGTTTACGTGGTTACCTAATGAGACTGCATCACTCACCGGGTGACATGTCACAGCGCCAGGTGGAAGTGAGGCATAACAGCAAGAATTTCAAATCAGTTTTATTTCTGTGAAAAATATTTATATGCAACCATAAAAATTTGAAAAAGAGGTTGTAATCAGTAATGAGCAATGCTATTATGATGGAAACAAATAATGCAAAAAAAAAAATCATTTTCCCAGTATTCAAACTGCAGTCCTGTAGATTCTAATAACCTCTATTTCAACGAGACCTTAAGCTCAATCCATTTTATTTTCAACTACACTAAAAATGTAAAAAAAAAAAATCACACATTTGGATGTCATACAAGGCTATCACACTCTGAACTCAGTAGCATCAATTGTAGCAGACATTTTAACCAACTTCACCATAGAAGTTCGCAGCAAAAGGTAATATTTCTTTATGGTGCTGTGCGGAGAAATATCATAAGTTTCCACAATGTACCAAAAATTACCCAAAATTAAAATTTGTTAAAATAAAACTAAGTTTGAAAAAACAGATTTAAATTTTACTAGTGATAACTCTTTTCTTTTTAAAAGTAGTAAAAGTTCAACAAAAATAGTGAATTAACAGCTTCGAGAGGCTAAGCATAGAACTCTGCTGCCAAACACACATGGAAATAAGTAGATTTTAAGCACCCATGGAAAAAATTGGCACTAAATTAAATGAGACCACAGGTGAAAAGGAAGCAACAACTACAAATAATTTTCTTATTTTCAAATCTAATCAGAACTTAAACCATTCATTGGCAAAGTACGGCCCTTCGGGCAGTCAATCCGGCCCGTGACATGGTTTTGAAAACCCCTACAATTACACATAGGACAAACTGTATTTTCTGCGTAGCTAGAATAGAATAACAATTTTCTTCTCATTGCGTTTTAAGTACGGTATTATCCCATTTAATATTAACTGAGTTTGCACGCAACCTCGCGTAGGCATAGTGCCGTAGTAGATGTCTGTAGCTCGGCAGTTTTAAAAAATAATTATGTAGTTTGAAATATTACTTGCTTTGAAAAGGAGGGTAAATTGGACCAATGACTAATTTCATAGTTGTGTTTAACATAATTAACTTTAGAAAATGCTGGGCCTATTCAATAACTGAAAAACTGTTTATTCAAATATTAAGATATCTGCTTCCAGTCACAGTCTTGTCATTTTAAAAGCATATGAAAGCAATTATAATGAACATATACATCATACATGTGATGGAGTGGTTCCTGAAAAACATTATGAAAAAAAAAGTTAAAATTATTTAGTGATAGGCAAAATGTATTTATTAATTTATACATAAGTAGCTCTTAAGCTCTAAGGACATGGCATTATGATTGTTATAAGTATGATGCAGGCACTTTTAAAAGTTAATTTTCATATTTTAGTTAGTTGCTGTCAAAAACAATTCCATTAAAACATGCTTCAGTAATGTGTATATGTCACACTGGAATACCTGGACTGCACCTTAGTGCAAGTAGTGTTTAGTAAAGAGGTTGTTTTACGACAAAAAAGTAATGTACAATTTAATTAATTGTATATCTTAGTCTGCAAAGCATTTAAAATTATATACGTTTTCTTTATCAGACATGCAGGTATTTATAAACGTAAAACGAGCCGAGCTGATAAGGAAAAGCCATCAGCAAGCGGGTGTTGCGTAGCAACCGGGCTGCAGATGACGTCACAGCGGAGTGCCCGCTGTACATTGTCCTTATGGGATCGAGGCAAACTCTCTTTACTAAACTTGGGTCTCACACACCAAGCAGAATTTTTTTCTCACTGTAAGTTAGATAATTATCAAACTACTTTTTTCTTACCAAATTAAATGCTGAATATTTTTCAAATAAATGTTGTTTATGTTATTTTTAATTGATTTCAACATGGTAAAATTTAGTAAAATCAATAGCTTTCATTTGTTTTGTAACATTTTTGGGCAGGTTGAGACATATTCAATAAATCTTGATGTAATCTTTTTATTTCACTGGTTTATTAATTATTTGTAAGAGAGTCTTTAAAGACTACTAGATAATTATTTTAAATCAAAGTGTAATAAGTTATGTGTATAATTGAGTTTTAATGAGTGAGAAGGGAACATATAAAGGTTTTAAAGTAAAATAAGACTGCAGTTGTTAATAAAATAATTAAATGAAGAAAGTTTTTACAATAATAAGCTGTTACAAGTATACAAATTTAGTAAAGTGGGAGGTAGTACAAATATATAAAAAACAAGTTTATATAGGTTATTAACATATACTTAACAAGGTATATAATGAACTACAAGATAAATTTTAAGTAAAATAGCACAACCAATAAGAACATTCCAAAAGGAAAACCTGTCAAACTATATCAAAAACAAATAGAAAAAAATAATTAATAGTAAAAAGTGCCAGTGGCATAAAGTTAAGGACACAAACCACGGATAAAAGACTAAGGCTAAGAAAATGTGTCTCAGGACATGACCAAATTCTACAGTGCAATTGTAAATGTTGAAATGCTGACATCAGGGCAAGAAAACTTTTGGAATTAACAAGCAGAAGAACACTTATAAATTAAAGGGGTTAAAGATTGAACAGAAATGAAACATGTTGAATGGGGAAAAAAGAGTTGTGAATAACCAATCCCAGCACGAAGAGGAAGACCAAGTCCTGCGACGTCCAATGGAAACTCACCAAGTCAAAACAGTCGGTTGTGCTTTCACAGCTCTGCTGCAGGATATCTGCACTGTTTGACAGGCGCATTGTTCCTGAAAACCGCTAGGAACAGAATATTAACTGGTAAGTCGATAATGCGACCGAGGACAGTAAGAAGAGAATTTAAAGGGCCACTCCTACAAGTTCTGATGCAGAATTCTCTATGTGGCTGCCATGTCCGAGGAATTTCGGAAATTCTGGAAGTAGAATAGACAATCAAAACTAAGAAACACCAGGAAAGACATTTTTTTTAAATTAATCCTTTCATATACTATTCTTTTTTCCCCTCATTAAACACTAAACAGTTACTGAATCGGAAATAACATCTAAGTAATAAACTGTTTTATTAATTAATATACACATTTATATATATATTTATATATCTATACTAATATTATAAAGCTGAAGAGTTTGTTTGTTTGTTTGAATGCGCTAATCTCAGGAACCACTGGTCTGATTTCAAAAATTCTTTCAGTGTTGGATAGTACATTTATCGAGGAAGGCTATAGGCTATATTATATTATCAATAACATTAGGGATCCTTACTAAAAGTCCAATTTAGAATCAAATGCGTTGGAGGGGGTTAGATACAACATGCAGTACACGTACGAAGTGTGTGTTGAAAATGCCGCAGGCGCTAGAAGTTTATTTCCTATTGCCTATTAACATTGTTGCCACGCACTAGATGCCTTATCTATCAGTATTCATTCTTAATTTTCCCATACAAGTAAAAAACACCCGTGTGATATTAACAACGAAGCAATAAGTACCCTCATAAGAGTTCAATTAGTATTTAAATACTTTTTATCACTTTAAATCGCAAACCTAAACTATTGTTTTTTTTTCCTCTCTCTGTATTTAATTTGTTTTTTATTGCCCTTTTTTCAAGTATATATATTTTACAGACTTGAAACTTCACAGTAGTGTTCTTTATGTTACACAGCATGACATTTTCCGAAAATTAGATCCCATGAGTGGTTAAAACCAGGCAACAGTGGGTACTTTGTCTGCATGAGAACAGGATTTTGCATTGTTCATGCCTTCTCCGTCTCCATGGCAACGGGCATCGCGCGGCAGTGGCGTACCCACAAGGAGGGGCATGTATAATGAGCGGCGCAAGAGTGATCTGCCTGTAGACTGCCATAGCGAAGTACGGGTACATCAGTTGTACGTTGCGTGCACGAGTCGGGAAACCATCGGTGCTATTCATTTTCTCTCCGGTACATTATACAGCATTGTAATACATTTTCACTGAATTTTTTTTATTTACTATTACTGTAAATGGGAGATGTGGCTTAATTTTTTTCCATTAGTATAGCCGTTCGAAGCCGGGTCAGGCAGCTAGTATTTCTATACAGCAATGTCTTATAAATTCCTGTTAAACGTAGTAAAATAATTTAGTTGTAGGTATCAATTTTAAAACCTCAAATTTTTAAGACAATGAAGCAAAAAAAATCCAAGCGCCTTAATAAATCCTATGCACCATTTGTTAATAAATTTTTTACAAACAAAAGCTATCTTGGTACTAACATGTTTTAGCTGATTTTCAACAAATATTTTAGTTTGGAGGATAAAATTACATTCTTCGTTACTCAAGTACTAGGTTTTATCTAATTACAATTAGTTCAGCCATTTTGGCATTAAGCTGGAACTAACATAAAAAAATTAAAAAATCTGGCCATTCACATTTCATATCAGTATAGACAAGAAACTACAGTACACAAAATTATTCCACTAAGAAACTAGGTCTTTCGTGATGAGGGTTAAGGGGACGTGAATCTCTTAGTCAAATTGAATTCAGCAGCACACCACAGAAGCAGAGGGCATTGGAGGGATAAGATTGCTTTGTATTTGGCAGGAAATGTCGCACGTTGCAGGAAACATGCGGGCCCCTGCGGCAGGAACTCTAGTGAAGATAACGCTTATCTGCTTCACCAAAGCAAATAGAGGTGCCATAGTTAATTCCCACTCACGTTAACTTGGCTATAATCCTGAAGAGCTAGCTGCCATCGACACCCAGAACGGCACAAGAACATATCAGAATCCTGTTTATCAGGAGCAACGGTACTCTAGGGAACAATGTCGAGGCAATAATGACTGCGGAGCGAAAGACTGCGACGGAAAAAAAATTACAAATGTCAAGGAAGTCCCCACTCCACAACCGCATCCTTCCACACAGCACGTAGCGGAAGGTTGCGTAATTTAAACCAACACGTCAAGTTGTCATCCAAATGACTCAACTTAAATAAGGTTACAGCACTATTAAGATGGAACAGTAACCTTCTTAACAGTGTGATAGCCTTAAAACATGTTGTGAACTGTAACTATTTACCCAGAAATTTTTTTAAACCTCAGAATAATATGTACCTAAAAATGTTTTTGGCACATACCAGATATTTGCTAAATGTTATCTTCAAGGTATAAAGGTCATGCAAATGATAATAATTATGAACATTTATTTACATGACTTTTTACTGCTATTTAATAATATTTAGTAAATATCTCTTAAGAAATTTTTAGGCAAGGCATTAAATACAGAGTGATAAATTTACAGGAATAGCTCTTAATTGACCACAAAATTAAATAATCTACATGGCGTGAAAACAAAGCCTTAAAACAATACCAAAAAATTTATAAATTATGAAATACATTTTTATTTAAAATTTATAATGATAGTAGTCATCAATGTATTTTAATTTCCTTAGTTATGTTTCACCAGCCTAATGCATCTACGAGGAAAAATTCTGAATCTGAAAGCATACAGATGAATCCATTTTACACAACAATCAATAAATTTCAGGAGCAGCATTTTATCAACACAAAAATACACAATCTACTGACTTATCACTCCAAGGTGCAACACCATATTTATAGAACTTTACCTTAAATACTCTGTTATCTTTAAGGCCATAGAATATGAACCCAATGAGTTTGAATATTCTGAACATGCTAAATAAAAAAAAAATATTGGTGTGCTGCATATAATTTAAATGAATTTTTCCTCAATCATTACTAATAGTTACAGTAATAAACATCAAATATATTTAATTCCCTGCCTAAATATTATGATAGGTACTATTTATAACTTAATACTGATAAGGACCAACCATTCTTGTGTAAGGTAACAAGCACAACCTTGCTGGATTATCTTCCACACTTATTAACTTTGTGCCATCTTAGGTGAGTTTTAATACTAAAAACACTTAAACCAGGTAGAAAACACTTAGAGGTAAGAATTACAGTAGTTATTAAAATAATTACATGAACATATTACATGGATAATCAAAAATAATTGTACATATTTCTATGTTAATGGCTAAATAAGACGACTTTTATTTAACATAATTATTTATGAAAATGGTTCTCTACTATCAAAAACAAAGCAGCAAATGTAAATGCACTTGAGTAAAGACTAATAGTACACCACCAAGTGAGACGTGCAACAAAATGTTAGTGCTTCAATAACCTCTGCATGCATAATGCGAGCAACTGTCTTGAGTTTCTGAAAATAATAAATTCTCAAAATGGTTCCATTAGAAATTATTACAAACAACAAAGCTCTCAAACAGAAAACATGCACCTGTTTCAGATTATGGAATAGTTTGCAGAACAAGATTATTTACACAACTCATCAAGAAAAAATGTACAAGCCATTTAACATTATAAATATTAAAATATCTTTGAATTTTATATACATTCCACTGATTACGTAGTAGATTAAAATCAAAAGAAAGAAAAAAAATATTTTTACAATTTTTTTAGACATGATTAGCCAAAATATTTAATTCCTACAAATAAATTACACACACTATTGATTTGCTTGACCATACTCTACAGTTCTTTTACGCTCCACGATACAAGACCAAGCAAGGGAGTAACTATGGAAGAAACAAAAACAAAACAATGTACTAAGGCTGTATAGTTCACTGAACTCGGCTCCACAACTGGTCCTAATAAAGTAATACATCTGTAGTACCCAATCTTAAAGTCCACACAATTGTTACAAATCTTTTATACACACAGTCTCTGTGGCTTAATAATGAATTTGTTGATAGTCTAAATCACTAAAAGAACCGAGTATGCAGGACACAACTTCAGACTGAAAACTACGGTACAATCCAAAATCCGGTCTCTCTTGTCTACAATGGCATCCACATATTATCTGATAGCATTAATTACAATAACTTAATAGAATTAGGCGAAAGCCTAAGATGCTACTAATTACTTGAAAAGGTTGCCTAAAATGAGTGCACAACATAAAATGATAGTAGTTCACAGGTTGAAAGAGATTTTTTAAATTAAATTTCGGGATATTTAAAATTTATAATTTGTACTACAAAACAGCATCAGTAGCAGGGGCAAAACTCAGAATGATTCCCAGAATTCCGTTTACCATTCCAGTCTAACAGTTACCATTTTACAAAAGCAAGCAAACCCTCACAGTGAGGGGTTTTTAAATTCCAGGAGAGAGTCCTCCCCTGACCCCCACCCCCCCCCCCAACCGGGATTTACACCCATGATCAGTAGCATAACAAAAATTTAAACTGATCAAACTGACAACCTGAAGCTTTAACTCATTCCATTCAGTAACTATCCCTTCTGATTTATGTTAATACTAGCTTTTCCCCGCAGCTTCGCTCGCATTGAAGCCATTAAATAAGTATCAGAGATCATTACAATAGAAATGAATCAATAAAATATATTTCTCTGTAACAAAAATAAATAATTTTGAATTTTGACCGTCAATACAGTCCAATGGTATTACAGTACTCAGGGTTGGAACTTCATAACTGGAATGCTAGATGGCGTTAAAGTAGCTAGATTTTGAGATTTTTTGACAAACATTTTTTTATCTTTCGTAAAAAATATTTTTTTTTCAATAAAAAGTATCCTATGTTACTTCTAATACCTCCAAGAAAATGTGTACAAAGTTTCATGATGATCGGTTAAGTAGTTTTTGCGTGAAAACGTAACAAACAAACTTACATTTACCTTTATAATATTAGTAGGGATATCATACATCAAGATTGACTAAGTTATACACCACAAGCCAAAAAAATTTAAGGAAAAAAACTTAGAAAAAATCTGGGAAATTGAAAATCACCACATGGGAAAGTAATTATAATTTTATCTCTAATTTTTTATAGAGCAAATGTGTAGTAAACAACGTATTTTAAACCTTTTTCAAGATCATATCCTCCACAGCAAAGTTCAGCACCGCTGGTTTCCAACAAACGAAACAGGTACACATTCAGACAGCTCCGGTCTCTTCTCGCAGTGGAGTGACCCAGGTGTGCCACACTAACTACAGTACATCACCCCTACAGCAAGCCGGGTTAGAGAGAGTGTTAGGTGCTCAGCGGGGCGTGGGCGGAAGAAGAGAAGCGTGCTCGAAAAAACAAAATTCACTCCCAAAAAAATACCCACAATTAATAGATATTTCAGAAGTCTTCCACATCAAGGAATCATGTATTAAAGATTTTTCTGGAATTTGAATCAAGGTTGGGCATGTTAAAAAAAAAATAGATTTCAAGCTCTCACTGCCATAGTCTAAAGTAATGAACTGTTTTAACTTGGCTTCAAATTTAAAGAAACAAATCACAAAAAAATATTCATAGTACTCATAAATAAATGAAAATAACTGCAAAGGTAAGATCAGTTACCCTACAAAAATATTCTATATATTCAAACTATTATTTTGCACAAATAAAATCCAGTTGCAAGCAAACAATGCCTTATGACCAGCTAGTTTGTTGCACTGGCAGCGAAATTATTTAAAGTGTATTAAAAAAAAGTAGATTCGGCCCAATCCTGAGACAACATAGAGTAGTGAAGATGACACCCAGATAGACAAGGAACATCTACAGAGCCAAACTCAACAAAACAGTCGTAACTACAACACGTAAGGATGAGAATCGCAAGGGCAGCACAAACCTCTACTGTGGCCATAAGTATGGAAGCTAAATACAGTTATAAAAGCACACAAGTACTGTTATAACATAATACTATTAAGGGTGGGTACTAATTGATCATATAAAACTGACATTTGCAAAATGCTAATTTTTAAACTATAAGATTATATACAATGTGAAAATTACTATTGTATGAACTTTATATTTATAAGGAATTGTATAAAATTAAGCTATTCAGAAGACAATGATGCGAGTTTGCAACCATTCCAATATGTTCAAACATTTCTCTTGTGCATTAGAAGAACATACTTGAGAAATTCCTTTTGCTGCCTAACACTCTTCAAGGCTATTTCTAAAATCATTTTTCAAACATGTGAATTTACATAATAATTCCTTAGGTACAAATGATTTCTCTAACAAAACATGATCACTTTCAAAGAAATAATGCAAACCTAATAAAGCAAGATGATTGTGCCACCCTAGCATATTTTCATCCCTTAATTTATTTTTCTCTGTCTTTAATGTTTTACCTACAGAGCAAATCCTTAATCCAGTTATAGACCTGGAAACTCCATTTGCTGCAAAAAATAAGGAACAGACAAACACTTTAGAGTCGTAAACAGAGAGCTAGTCACAAGCACAGGCAAAATAATAAATGTGCGAGCGTGTTTCAGAACAAATGGTTGGTGTGTACTCGTGATATGGTGACATACTATGCCGTTTGCACTCCAATACAGTAAAAATGTGTAATCCTGGAAAGAAAACAAATACAAAAACAACCACTACTAGCACACAATCTAAAATAATACCAGATTTCTATTTTCTGTAACAACTAGATGTAAAATCTACTTATGTACAACACTAACTGTTGAAGTTGTGCAATAAATAAAAAGACTAAAAATTATGGCATAGGGCCTACTCCAACCATACTTAAATATAAACATAAATATCAACACTAAAATAACACAGCATAACACTAACTTCTAGGAAAAACAGATGATAAACATTAGCATTTGCTATGAAAATGTTATCAATAAAGAGGGACTTTAATTTCTACCATTCAGATTTTTACTTAGCTGGTTAAGTCAAACTGTTGAAAAGGAAACATATGTAAATTTCTTGCAACATTAGTTCATCTTGCAGATAAAATAACAGCCATTTTATTATCTGTTACTTTTAAAGACAGAAACACCAAGACACTCAAATATAAAAATCTCAGTGATTGTATTTACCAAAATAATAAAAAAGAATTGGAATAATTTTATAGCAATGCTATACATTAATGTTAAATTAAGTTTACATGTTTTGAGTACACCAATCCCTCACTTAGCAAGACTAATGTGTTCTTGAAAATGTTCATGTTATTTGAAATTGTATATTCTGAAGCATTAGTCTTCACAAATAGCAAGACTAATTTACTCAAAGTGTTCCAAAATGCGTAGGGAAATATTCTTCATGTAATATGAATGCGTAGAATAAGACTCAATGATAAATACGTCACATTTATCTTCATAAGCCTGTCATCAAATACTTTGACAAATACGACACTGTGTAACGGGAGATAGGTTACGTACTTATCGCCAGCGGCTGGTTGGCTCATATTTTTTTTCCATTGCACCATTCATTTAACAACCTTTTCCATGTGAATCATTTGTTCATTTCTGTTCTGGTATCTAATGTCAAATATATTCCCACTAGTCCAACCCACAGCATCAGACTTATATAAAAGGTTGATAGAGTCCTTATTTTGTACGATTGTGCGCACAGTTGACTTGCTAGACTGAAGTTCATCACTGCCCAGTCTGTGGCCAGGCGACAACGGTACGGCCCGGCGGCATACGCTTGGACGTAAAAACATTTGGTCCTTTACACTCCACAGCCACAACTGAACTTGCCATAGCTGATATTTGTACAAAAAACCGATAGCATAGTCAGACCTGCATGAGTATCTCTTCCCCCCTCGTATAGCTCACTCTATGCCACAGTAGCTCTGTTGTTTACAGAGTTTAAGCAGAATTTGTGGCATCATGCCCAAATTTCTTTGCCTGTAACAATTTCATGCTAACTGAAATTTACAAACTTGTTATTCAAGTAAAATTAACATCGCTGTAAACGAATTTGCGCAATTTGAAGACGTGTTAAGTGTTGGATTGGTGTATAGCCTTGTGTCTGTATTTGGACTACTAAGCATTTTTTTTTTGCAGAAATATACACAATGCTCACACACAATAACTTGGCGCATAGGCCATTCAAACTTTACATGATAATTTATAATTAACAATTGGAAGAAAAATAAACCCTGCTCATAATCTGGGAATGAAAGAACATGTTCACATTTAGGTACAGAGCTACTTAAAATGTTGCTAAAAATCAATTAGAAATTTATGAGACTCTTAAGATTGAAAACAACATTATCTGACAGGAAATTTGACACACTTTTGAATGGTGCGATTGGATTTGCTGTGACCTCAGTATTCATGAAATTATTAGTGTTATCATACAACAATTTAGTGAAAAGTCAGAAAAACAAAGAATATTTTTAAAAAAAATTCCAACAAGGCATTTGAAATGTACAACTGATTCCCAGAGTTTGGCCATTCAGTATTGACACATCCTGATTAGGGTCATTCAAAGCCAAGTGTGATTGGTATCAGTGGATGGCCATGATTGGATGATGGTCTGCCAATCAGAATGTTTTAGATTGTATTATGGAAGCAAAAGTTTCATTTATGTACAAAATAATTCTGTAACAGAACTAATTTTATTTAACAAACAAAATATAACTAAAAATATGGACTACATATGATTGACCAAATACAAAAACCAACCTTTCGTCAGTTAAAATAAACTTTTTTCTAGTGATCAAACACCACGTTTATAGTCATTTACCTACTTTTTGAGGAATAATCCACCAGGTACTCGGTTCTAGTAATTTTTTTTAACCCATTATTACTAGAACAATGTACACTGAAAGATCTTTAAACTAGCATTCTTCACTCAAACACCAATTTCTTTCAAATTTTTTCAGATGGACTTCGGCAGTTGATGGTGGTCTCCAATTAGCATTACTGCGCTGCTGCATTTTTTGTTTACTCTGAGCTTATTGTTACTGTAGGTTTTTATTTCAGTACAGTTTCTCATGTTTTCTAAACAGTTACATTTCACATTTGACGCGTACAACCTGACAGTATCAGAGACTTTTTTTTCAAACAAAGGAAATCTCATCTGTATTTTTTTTTCTATATGTAGAGCAGTTTATTAAAAATTAACCACCATTGTATTCAATATTGATTTTTCTTTGGTACTCCAATTACAACTATATTATGATCAAATTGCTTATCTGGCATGACCCCTCTACCTTGGGCTCTGGTAATAATGTTACAAGACATATTTGTGTTTCACTTATTCCCATCACTGGAAAAAAAAGTATTATATTTCTCTCTCCACTGTGAATAATTTTATAGCTGCACAACCACTGAACGCTAGAATCCATCTTCATGTCGGACATTCAAACAAACGCCCGTTAACAATGGTTTCGCACAGCAATAAGCTGTGTGATCAGGCACCACCACTGTGGCAACCGCCAACCTGCACTGTGCATTTTCACCACTTAGTTTGACTTTCCGAATACCATCATTTGCAAATATATACATTATTACATGATTTTAACCCCATTACAAGAAATTGTCTCACGCTGTTACAAAATCTACTGAATGGTATATGTAAAGGAAACTATTTCTAAGCTTCAAGAGGATGTACCGACACGGCCCTAGAAATCACAGATACATAACTTAATATGATTAAAAACCCTGTAGATTAAAAGATTAGTTCTCTGGGTGTTAGGGAACAACGGGCACAGAAGGAAGTGGAAGTGCGATTCGAGGAGGGGGAGGTGGCACGGCGGCCCCCAGTTGCCCAACGAAGGTTTGCTAAGACTGCATAACACGCGCAGCAGGCCAACAGGTATGTCAGGGGGGAGGGGTCAGTCCGTGGGAAGCCACTCGCCACCGCCACCTGGGACGATGACGACCGATGAGTCACAGCAGTATCATTACTTAATTCATTAACTAACTGTTGCAATAACTTTAACTACATAACTCCGTCCATTGGTTTAGTTATTTTTCCTTAAGCAGGCATATAACCTTATTTTTACATATGATGAAAATAAATCTTATAAACACAATCAAAGACACACACACACACACATATATATACAAACACACTAGCTTATAACCCGTGGCTTCGCTCGTGGCAACTTCAGGATATTGCTGATATTCCACCACTGTCAAGACATTTTTGTGAATAATCCCAACACTTTAAACAAAAAAAGATCACACTGAATATTGGGTATAAACTTGTAATATTGTGAAACGTACCTCAATAATCAACACACGGTGTTCCGCCTGAGGCCTGAGGCAAGGGTCTACATGGATGGAATGGGGCTGAGACTCATCTATCCTAGCAAGAATGCATGAAGGGAGATGAGATGGGGTATGAATTGGTGCGAGAAAATCCACTGGCCATGGCATCGTCTGCCACATTTCCCACTTGCGAAAATCCAGGTTCGACTCCGCCGGGAATCGAACCCTGGTCGCCTTGGTTGGGGGGAAATAAAGTTGAAAGTTCCAACAACTCGACCACTGCGCCTCTTAGTGTCGTAAAAAGTAATATTAATTTTAAATATTGTTTAAGTACACAGACTTTATAACTCTCGGATTAGTGTGTTTGGAGATTTGCCTTGATGAAATCATACATCACTTTTTTGTTTTGTTTTCATTTTCTAAGACAGCCTATTTTAAAATTTGTGAAAAAAATGCATTTGTATTTAACTTTAATTTATATTTTGACATCTCTAACTTTTCCATTTCTATTTAATTTGATTATATCCACAGAATGATTAAAATAAAACTTTTTTTACTTCATTATAGACACCTACATTATTTGAAGATTTTTGAAACAATCACATCTTAATTTGAAATGTACTGTTACGAACGCGAGAGACCCGACCGCGATGCCAGGTTCGGAGCTGGCTGGCGGCCCTGCACGGCCACGTAAGGCATGCCACGCGCGCCAGGCCGGGTTACAAGGGTCGTCGCTACCCCCCTCTCCCCCACGCTCCCCGCAGCTGCTCTCGTCAGTTCTAGACGGACGCCACAGAACACGCCGGCCTCCGCGACGGAGAGGACCGGTGAGTGCCGCAAGTGCTGTGTTGAGTCCCGCGACGCGTTCGGCGACAGTGCCGGAACTCAGAGCGTTCCGCGAGCGAGCGGAAGAGGGTGTGAAACCCCCTCGAGAGCGGCGCGATGCGGAGTGACGGGATCGAGAGTGGACCGAGTGTGGACAGGCACGAGGTAGGGCCGAACCACTGAGGCTAGCTCCAGCGAGGAGTGCGAGCTGCAGAACTTGACAAGACCTTGAGGGACTTCAAAATAAACATTTTTAAGTGTGAGTAATTGGCGATTAGGACTTTTTTAAGAATAATTATTTATTATTAATGTAAATATTAGTAATCAATAAAACTATAATTAAACTTAATTGGGCTATCCCTTACTAACCCAGTTCTCTCCACATCATATAAATCTTAACAGTATAATACTGGTATTAATTTTCTTATGGTTTGTATGAATAGATTAATCTAATTAATAGTTATGCTTGGTACTAATAAATCAAATTTCAAAAAAAAAAATTCACCCTCCGTTTGATTAGTCTCATTTATATGATTTTTTTAAAAATTTTTTTGTAAGTTTTCACGGTTTTCAGTTAGAGGTGATATATGCCGTAAAAACCACAACTACTATTATAACTTAGCAAAAAACTATACAGGTATCTATTGAAGTACAACTTTTAGTTTGAAAAATAGAACATATTATTTTTAAAAACTAAAGAACATTCTTTCATTGTTTTATAAACTGAAAAGTAAAAAAAAAAAAAAACTTTAAGTAATTTGTTCAATAGCAACAGAATCAACTATTATATAAGTTTTTAATAGTTTAAAATAAAAATCAAGTAATAAACAAACCAATTTCAATGGAAAAAAAAAGCATGCAAATCTTGATATAAGTTGTCCTAAATTATCTACCACTAATTTCAATTTGTTAGGATAGTCCATGCTTGATATCAGTTTTTTAAATTCTCTACCACTAATGGCTATTCTTTAAAACAGAGTCACTATGTGAATGAAAGAAGAGAGCACCCCACACTATTATTTCATCAAAGTAAATTGTTTTGTTTATTAGTTAATTCTTTTGAAGCTTATTAAAAAAAAAACTTTAAACAGAGTCCTAGTTCATTATATCACTGTTGAACAAATTACTTAAAATTAAAGATTATTAATGTACTTTCATATTACAAAATAACTAGAAAACATGGTGTGAAATAAGATAAATGGATCTTGAAGACCCTATGAACCATCTTAGTACCAAGTCATAGGTAGCCTACCATATTAAAATACTTATATTTGAACTTTTAACCGGAAATTTTAGAATACAATAAGCGCAAAGACAAGATATTATGATGCATCCAAATCCATCTACGAACTGATGTCCAGCGGAGATTCTGCCCCGATTCTTCAACCGTATGTGTTTGTTGACAGACGAATGCAAACACCAACTACAGCAAAATTACGGTAGTAGTTCCACTGTACATGCATGTAGTGTTTGTAATTTGTTATTATTTTGTAGATATGTCACTACATTTCTATTGACCTTTTAAACTAGATGATGTTTCAAATATATTAGTAACTTCACCACAGCAATTCCTAATTTTGAATATTTTAAGGCATTAATATGATTAGCTAACCAGAAGTCCTGTATAGCAACCTCCAGATACTACTTATATGTGATTCTAATATGTTTTTCCTGAACTACCAAGTTTGAACATAATCAAATTTTTATGTTTTGAGTCTATATATCATACTGACATTCATTATTTTTATCACTAATACCTACCAGAAATTCAAATTATTCAAATTGGTCCGTAAATAAATTGAAACTATAATTAATGTCGACTATAAATAACTTTTCACAAATGAGTTTAGGTATAGTAAAAATACAAAGACAATTATACCTAGTTAACTTCAGTAAAATATTGTATTGAGACATCAGCCTATCTTTACATGATTTTAGTCAAATTCAAATAGGATATTGATAGATATCTTTGAATGCAACCATATTAAATTTGTTTTGAAATTTATAAATTATATGTGGTAATAAGTATTTTGGTTGTCTTTTATCATATCTGTTGAGGACAATTAAATAAAATTAACTTCACTAAGACCGACAATGATACCAAATACAAGCGGGAACTTTTATAATGTATAAAATGGAAACGTAAGGAAATAATATATAAAAAAGTATGGAAACAAGGTAAACTGTAATGGTTACGGCTTTTCTGTTAAAAAAAAATCCAAAATTCCAAATGTGTTTTTGAAAATGTAAGTGAAGATCCTATTACTTACCTTGAAAACACGGTTTCGCAATTTTTAATGGTATAGGTTACACTAGGCAGTCTGTGCGGTGTGACGGCCGTCACCATTGCGCTTAGCATAGCAGAGACTGTTTCCCACAAGAGACTGTCCTGATTGTTGTCATTGCCACGCTGTTTACTGGATCCTTGCCAGCAACGCAGCTTTAGCTTCATTAGCATACCTGAGGCTGTTTTCAACGAGAGATTGGCCTGATTGTTGTCGCCCTGCCGTTGAGACCAGCTGCAATTTGATCCTGCAGTTCGCCAGAGATCCTTAGGAATACTGTGTAGCCAAGGCTGTTTTATAAAAGACAGGGATTTTTAATGTCAGAATGTTACAGTCGGTGAAAAGACAATAAAGGTGGAAAATGTTCTTGACCCCATCTTTAACATTGTAAACCGTCACTATGTTTACAGTTTTTCTTTTTTCTTTTTTTTTATGAGATTATGAGTTTAAAATTGATGTAATTTATTTAAAATGTTTTATGTTAAAAAAAAGTAAGAGGAAGATGTGAATAGAGAGCCTCAAATCTAATTAATGATGCTATTGCAAAGCTATTTTATCTATGCATTTATAAAACCATTACTATAGTTTAGCATGGTTTAAATTCTCGTTATTCCTACTTGCATAAGTCTGTAGATTTTCAATTCCAGCTTTGGTTAATTCATCTATGGTTGCTATAAACAGGTATTCGTTCGATAGTGGTTTTTCGAATATGGCTTTTTTAAAAGCAAATAAAATAAGAAAAATTATCTGGAGAGGAAGATACGTATTGAGTGAGGGTCGTACTTCTCTTTACATTTCCGTTCAGCTCACAAGAGGAGATTACAGTGGAGTTCCGTTATTTTGATAGACGTCAAGTTGGGTTCATGAAATTCTGCATTAATTTGACAGAATTATGGATTTTCCGAACTTCAAGAATGAACTTACTCTTCGGTCGATATCTACATTCCTGACCATCCTGGGTTCGAATCTTCGTACTTTCAATCCCTGAAGGACGATGGTCGGTGCCGTCAGTCGCTGTCACAAGAATTCTGAGGCCTGAGTTCCCGACACAACCATGACGACCATACATCTAAGGTTCCATGTGGTCTACGTCGGTGAGATCGTTTCACATTAATTATAAAGACTTTTCAGGTTCAGAGGAGGATGCTGGACTGCCGTCATCTAATTTTACAACTAGAACAGTAGTATTTGTAGTTTTCAGCTGATCAAAAACGTCCTTGTCTCTGGTTACCGCAATCCAGATGTCCAGTGCTGCAGAGTTTGAAGTGTCTCCGAACAACTGAACTAGACGTAAGGTTACGTGAATCGTGACATTACTAGTATGAAATACCTTTACTTAGATTTTTGGCTTTCTAGGAATATATTTCCACATAGGTACAGATAAATATCACTGATCTAGTATATATGTTATTGAGACTATTTGATCACCTAAATAGATGTCATTTATGTTTGCTTGTTCTTTTAAGTCAAGATAATAAAACTAATATTTTGGAAGGTATAACTAGTTACGTCAAATTCCTAACCTTTGGCATTATTTTTAAAATATACATTTGACAAATTGAATTCATAATTGAATATTTAGTTTATGATTCACGCTACACTTCCTTATTACATATTTTAGACACTTACATGTCTTGTAAGCGGAAACAAATTAGCCAGGAACAAATGAGTGTAATAACTTGGATAAAGCAATATTAATAAGAGGAATCATAATCAATTGTTTATTTCTGGATATATATATATATTAGGCACCCAATTTCAATAAATAATATCCCAAGTTCTACAACATACTGACAATAAAAAATCCCTGTCTTTAAGAAGAGAGGGTAAAAATTCAGTATTACGTATACAAGATTATCCCTCTATCCTGAAAGCATAATCCTGTATACACTGATCCTGTGGTACTTTATTTTTGCCACTTTAATTCAGTACGGAAAAATATCCTGAACATAACCATAATTTTAATATAACAATAATGATCGTAAAATCTATACAAAAAAATCTACCCAAGACCATAAAAATTGTTGATACTGTTATATTTGAGTTTTTGATGTATCCAGGATGTTTTGACGTAACCTACTAAATAAAAACAGCAAGCAACATGCACCACTAGATCAATGTATACAGGATCATGCCATCAGGATGAAGTGATAAACTTGGATACGCGATACAAGTTCATTACTGTTCGCTGTATTCATAAGGACCTCTGGAGAACCAAAGAATTAAGTTGCAGCTAGTATCAAGTAAACAATAGGGTAATGACAAGATCCGGGATATCTCTAATCGAAAAGTCTTGGCTACGCTAATATACCATAACATGGCAACGGTCACATCTCTGGCTAGTATCAAGGTAAACAGTATGCTGACAGAAAAGACCCAACCCATACAATTTACCACAAACAATGTTACAAGGTTTTTTTAATTGCATAGGTATTTGCTAGAAACCTACATTCAAGACCATTATCATTAGGTGTCTAATATCAAACATGTTACCTACACAAATATTTCCTTATTGTAAATTAAATTGCATATCCATGCAGAATGTGTCTTTAAAGTGTGAACATTTTTGCATTTGACCACATGTCCAAATTGGTGATTTATGATACAGGACTACACAGTAGAATAAATATTGTTTGTAATGAAGTGCGACTAAACAAATTACAAGAGAAAACATGGTCACTTTATTATCACAATCAGGGAATGTCAAAACAAGTAAAAGTAACTAGACAGATCTTCATCAGAACCACTAAGTGAAAGAATATACACAAATACACGAAAAAACTCATTAACACAAAAACAACTAAATTAATTTATCTAAATAGTAATATATTACGCTTTCTCATCGTTACGCAAATATTTACTATAAATGCAACACTTTTATATTTAATTGCCTAACCTCCTACTGTCAAAACATACGTTTAAAACAGTCTAGTAAAACTACACCAAAAATTGTCTTACCTCTTCTTCTTTGACAGGAACGCGTTGCCATGGGTCCGCCAAGATTGCTAAAGGCATAGCTAATTCACATTCACTTTCACAATAATTATGTTTCCAACGCAAGACTCCTAATTTTCATGTTCAAAGAACCATTCAACATGGCGGTATTCGCACAGAGCAAATTTCTAACCTTGGTCAAGTTCCATATGTATATGACCAACACCAACAAAATACATACTGTAGGATTCCATGATGGTTTTACACTAAAAACCTCTAATTAAAAACATAAACCCAAGATAATAGACACACTTTTTTTATTTAAAAAAATCAGAAATGAATAAAAATAACTTAAATATGTAAAAAAAAAATTCAAAAAATTGTTTAACCGGAAAATAATTTTGTTTTAAATAAACGTACTTTAAATATACTAAATATTAACCTCACAAAAACAATAAGTATTTATTAATTCATAGGGATAAAAAAGAGGATTTTCAGAAATCAAAAATAATTCGAGCGTTAACTAATTGTTTTATTTACAATAGGTAAAAATCCATAATTTTTAGCTAGGCCGTAAGATCTTATGTATATACTTTTACCAACAAAAAATTGCGCCGAATGACTGAAGTAGCTGACGCAAAATGTGCTTGATATGAATAATTTTTTCTTCATTCTCAATCAAAAAAAAATGTTTTACAATAAGCATACAAAAGTGAATTTCTACTCAGCAATAAACAAGAAAAATTTAAGTTTAAAAAAAGTACCTACTTAAAACAAAAATACTAACTAAACATGGACAACTGCAGCACGATTTTTATTATAAATTTTAATTCATAGGGATCAAACTAAGGATTGTCCACACATAACTTATTGTTCCAGGGTTAGCCCAAGGCTTTCTTTACAATTTGTACCATCCACAATTTTAAGCTGGGCCGTGAGATCTTCTCTATATACTTTTACCAACAAAAAAGTGCACCGAATGACTGAAGTAGCCTGCGCAAAATATGCATGAATTTAATAATTTTTTTCCTTCATTGTCAGTCAAGAATTTTTTTTTTTACGATAAGCATACAAATGTGAATGTTCTACTCAGCAATAAACCAGAAAATATATAAGTTTGAAAAATAAGTACTTAAAAAAAACACTACCTAAACATTAACACTGCAGCCAGATTTTTATTATAAATTTTAATTCTTGGGATCAAACTAAGGATTGTCCACACATTACTTATTATTCCAGCGTTAGCCCAAGGCTTTCTTTACAATATGTACCATACACAATTTTAAGCTGGGCCGTGAGATAATCTGTATATACTTTTACCAACAAAAAAGGGCGCCGAATGACTAAAATAGCCTGCGCGAAATGTGCTTGAATATTATAATTTTTTCCGTCATGCTCAAGAGAAAAAAAAAATTATTTACATTAAGGATACAAAAATTAATGTTCTACTCAGAAATAAACCAGAAAATATTTAAGTTTGAAAAATAAGTACTTAAAAAAACACTAACTAAACATTAACCACTAAAGCCAGATTTTTATTATAAATTTTAATTCATAGGGATCAAACTAAGAATAGTCCGAACATAACACATGATTCTAATGTTAGCTAAAGGTATCATTTACAATTTGTACCATCCACAATTTTAAGCTGGGCCGTGAGATCTTCTGTATATAATTTTACCAACAAAAAAGTGTGCCGAATTGCTGTTGTAGCCTGCGCGAAATGGGCTAAATAAAATAATTTTTTTCTTCATTCTCAATCGAGAAAGAAATGTTTTACAATAAGTATACAAAATTGAAAGTTCTACTCAGCAATTAACCAGAAAATATTTAAGTTTGAAAAATAAGTTCTTCAAAAAACACTAGCTAAACATGGACCTCTGCATTCCAAATGTTTATGATAAATTTTAATTCATAGGGATCAAACTAAGGATTGTCCGAACATAACATATGATTCCAATGTTATCACAAGGCTTTCTTTACAATTTGTACCATCCATAATTTTAAGTTGGGCCGTGAGATCTTCTGTATATACTTTTACCAACAAAAATGTGCGCCGAATGACTGAAGTAGCTTGCGCAAAATATGCTTGAATTAAAATATTTTTTTCTTCATTGTCAGTCAAGAAAAAAATTTATTAACATTAAGCATACGAAAGTGAAGGTTCTACTCAGCAATAAACAAGAAAATATTTTAGTTTTAAAAATAAGTACTAAAAAAAAACACTTATTGAACATGAACCACTGCAGTCAGATTTTTATTATAAATTTTAATTCATAGGGATCAAACTAAGGATTGTCCGAACATAACACATGATTCCAATGTTAGCTAAAGGTATCATTTACAATTTTTACCATCCACAATTTTAAGCTGGGCCGTGAGATCTTCTGTATATAATTTTACCAACAAAAAAGTGTGCCGAATGACTGAAGTAGCCTGCGCGAAATGGGCTTGAATAAAATAATTTTTTTCTTCATTCTCAATCGAGAAAGAAATGGTTTACAATAAGTATACAAAATTGAAAGTTCTACTCGGCAATTAACCAGAAAATTTTTAAGTTTGTAAAATAATTTCTTCAAAAAACACTAGCTAAACATGGACCACTGCAGTCAGATTTTTATTATAAATTTTAATTCATAGGGATCAAACTAAGGATTGTCCACACATTACTTATTATTACAGCGTTAGCGCAAGGCTTTCTTTCCAATTTGTACCATCCACAATTTTAAGCTGGGCCGTGAGATCTTCTGTATATACTTTTACCAACTAAAAGGTGCGCCGAATGAATGAAGTTGCCTGCGCATAAATGCTTGAATTGAATAATTGTTTTTCTTCATTGCCAGCAAAGAAAAAAAATATTTACATTAAGCATACAAAAGTGAATGTTCTTCTCAGCAATAAACCAGAAAATATTTAAGTTTGAAAAATAATTCATTTGAATAAAACTATCAAAAACATTAACCACTGCAGTCAGATTTTTATTATAAATTTTATTTTATAGGGATCAAACTAAGGATTGTCCACACATTACTTATTATTCCAGCGTTAACGCAAGGATTTCTTTCCAATTTGTACCATCCTCAATTTTAAGCTGGGCCGTGAGATCTTCTGTATATAATTTTACCAACAAAAAAGTGAGCCGAATGAATGAAGTTGCCTGCGCATTAATGCTTGAATTGAATAATTGTTTTTCTTCATTGTCAGTAAAGAAAAAAATTATTTTACAATAAGCATACAAATTAAAGGTTTACTCAGCAATAAACAAGAAAATATTTAAGTTTGAAAAATAAGTACTTAAAAAACCACTAACTATACATAGCCCACTGCAGCCAGATTTTTATTATAAATTTTAATTCATAGGGATCAAACTTAGGATTGTCCACACATTACTTATTATTCCAACGTTAGTGCAAGGCTTTCTTTACCATATGTACCATCCACAATTTTAAGCTGGGCCGTGAGATCTTCTGTATATACTTTTACCAACAAAAATGTGCGCCGAATGACTGAAGTAGCCTGCGCAAAATATGCTTGAATTTAATATTTTTTTTCTTCATTGTCAGTAAAGAAAAAAATTTATTTACATTAAGCATACAAAAGTGAAGGTTCTACTCAGCAATAAACAAGAAAATATTTAAGTTTGAAAAATAAGTACTTAAAAAGAAAACTAACTAAACATTAACTACTGTAGTCAGATTTTTATTATAAATTTTATTTCATAGGAATCAAACTAAGGATTGTCCACACATTACTTATTATTCCAGCGTTAGCGCAAGGCTTTCATTACCATATGTACCATCCACAATTTTGAGCTGGGCCGTGAGATCTTCTGTATATACTTTTACCAACAAAAAAGTGCGCCGAATGACTGTATTAGCTGACGCGAAAAGTGCTTCAATTGAATAATTTTTTCTTCGTTCTCAATCGAGAAAAAAAATTGTTTTTCAATAAGCATACAAATGTGAAGGTTCTACTCAGTATTAAACCAGAAAATATTTGGATTCAAATATAATTACAAAAAATAAACACTATCTTAAAATGGACCACTGCAGCGAAATTTTTATTTTAAATTTTAATTTATATGGAACAAACTAAGTATTTTCCACACATACCTCTTTATTCTATCGCTAGCCCAAGGCTATCTTTACAATTTGTACCATCCTTAATTTTAAGCTAGGCCGTGAGATCTCCTGTATATACTTTTACCAACAATAATGTACGCCGAATGACTGACACGGTCTCAATTTATATTGATATTCCATGTGTCGCAGTCATACGCTCCCAGACGACGATATCTGACTGTAGATTTAAGGCAATATAATATACGTTTAATCACTAGCATCTTTCTTTTCAACAAGCATAAAGTTCTTAATGATTAATTTATCATATATATTATTGAGTGAAAACTATTTTATGCATGGCCTAAAATGTAATTTATGAAATGATTGTAGAAACTTAGCAGTTTCTTATACATTCATGTGTTTGCAATTGAGTGTACAATTTTACTATCTTCACACATATATGTGCTGACATAAAAAATTAAGTTTTGAAAATATAGAAATTTATTTCTTTTGTAGCTGGCTAGTAGTGTAGAGGCTTAAAATTAATCCCTTCCGTATTATTCAAGTACTCCATATGGGCAAATTTTGCACGCGAGGACACAATTACACTACTGCCCACTTGAATTTGGATACGGTCTTAAATGGAATGGATGACAATGAATCTACAAATCTAACTAAAGAAGCAAATTTACATGTATCAAAAAAATAAATCATAGTTGTGCATACACCTACTGAAATGTAACAAAGGGTATGAAATCACTCGTTGCCTAAATAAGCTAATAAGAGTTAGTTATCACACGCACATTCATACACAGATTCACGTTGTAAGCAGCCCACAAAATAATAATACATTTTTTGCATATTTCATTTCATGTTCGGACGGCACTTGTGATATGATTTCCGGGGACAAATACATACAATATATATTTAAGGCGAATAGCTAAGTTTTCCGAATGCATTGAAGTCTGGTCCAGAGCCTGATTCTCGTCGCTGCAATATGTTGATAAACATTTGGAAGAATGCACGGGGATTGCTAGCATAGAGTTACTCGTGGCTCGTGTGAAATTACTATGATAACTGTGTAGGTAATTTAGATTGTCGACACACAATAAGGTGATCCGGGCTGCATTTCCATAAAGGGAGAACTGTAATTATGCTAATTTGCAATATCTGCTCTTTCCAGGTGAGGACTGTTTTTATCAGAACTTAATGTTTTTCTCAACGCTGTAGAGAAATTAATTTTAACTCATTCAAGCGATAGCCTTTGTTTATCATATAAGCGGAACCAATTCATATAGTCTGGGGTTTCTCTGTTTACAGCATAAGTTTTTTTTTTCATGTGTTCGTTTAGAAATGGAAGCAAGACTTTAACATTACTAATTGAGTAATCAATAAGAATTGATTAAGTATTAAAATATGCATGTACATCAGCTTTATTGTAGTATTGGAATTAATATAAATCATTAATTAATAAAGAAAATAACAGTTTGACAAGATTCGAACCCTAATGGATACGAGCTATTATTGGTAGCCATCTATGTGGTTAAGTGTTGTTTAATGTGTAAGAAAAGACGCATCGCCGAAAATTCGCCACCAACAAAGTCGACAAACAAAATAAAATACATCGCCATCAAAGACTTTACTTTGGTAAGGACCTCTCTAATAGAATTTCCACCAAATACTAACTAATGATGGCCCGTTATCGGTTATCGTAATCATCGGCAATTTTTCAGATATGGCCTATTGGTAAAATAAACCTTATCGTTTAAACATTTCTTTACAAACTGGCCTGCTTTTGACATGGCGTCACGTCAGGCTGCTACGAGGACAAAAGCAGCAGAAAAACTGTTCTTTCGTAAATGGGAGAAAGATTTGGGAAGTAAGTTTATGGTGCTCAATATTTTTAACTGGCCGTTCTTAATTTACAGTGATTTTACGGCAAGAGCCTCTTTGCTCCTAGAGCAATAAATCTAACCCGCCCGTCGCTGCCAGGAAGTAGGTTTGCTTGTCCCTTCCCCGCCCCCTGCTGACAAACCTTCCAACAACACTGCTGCGACCTTCCCCGCATGTTTTATTACCCGAATGGTAGAGTGACAAAAACACAAGCGACCGAAATCGTTCCTTGTACACCGGCCGCCTAGTCGCGCGCGTGCACGCGGAGTGCAAAAACACAGTCCTTGCAGTTCATACTATTAAGTTTAAGTATAATCGTAGTTTAAAGTGACTCATACAATGCCCAACACCGACGCAGCCATCTAAAAATACTGTCGTGCTTTGGCCCAGCGGGGCTCTAATTATGGTCTGATTTTTTTCCTTTTTTGGGGTCCCGAGACCCTAATTGGCGAAGCGCCCAAGAATAATCTCCTACACATTTACAATTCTTACTGATATTTCTAGTTTAAGTATGTGTGCTGGCTGGCAGCATGGCGGGAAACGGCGCAAACCGCCCCCTAAAAATCAGTGCCATCCAAAATAAATGCGGACCGAAGAGTCCAAGCTCCTCACCTTTGCTTAGTAGAGCTTTTCTACTCTGTCCAACTCTTCTTCCAGAACCATCCTTCTGTTCCCGTAACCAACCTGCGCCTCAAAGCAATAGTACTGTGTGTATGTATGTGTGTATGTATGTATGTATGTATGTATGTATGTATGTATGTATGTATGTATGTATGTATGTATGTATGTATGTATGTGTATATATATATACACACGCGCGCGCGCACACACACACACACACACACAAACAAATCGTTTTGTAGTATTTTAGTGGAAAAAAAATGTAAACACAAATGTAATACCTGACACCACCACGCGTACAGATATCGCAACTTGACCTATCAATTATGTGTATACTATAAACATAAATGTGTTGAGTACAGTGGCGTAGCCAGGATTTGTGTTTGGGGGGGGGGGGGTTGAGAAGCATGGTCCCCCCCCCCCTATTAAAACGAGGGAGTCCGGGGGTCCACCCACCCCCGGAAAAAAATTTGGATTTTAAGGTGTAAAATAGTGCTATTTTAGCAGTTTTCGGTACTTAACTTAAAATATTGAAATGGTAAAAATATTATTAATTTTTTAATAAAAAAAATTTTTAGTGATGAAGTAAGAAATTAATTAAAGATATTTTTTATCAATTTAAGTGTCTTGTTTACGTCTACTCAAAATCATAAATCATGCTCGAAGCTCCACAATACAAAAAAAAAGTGAATAAAAAAATTGGTTGTCTGTAATGTCGGTTTACGGACGATAAATTAACGTGACAACGTCATAACAAAAAAAAAGATGAAATGATTGCATACTTTTATGAATAAAATTGAATCATTTTTATTGAATTATCACTATTTTGTATGGATACAAAGAAGGAGTGAAATGAAATCTACAATTTAATTGATAAATGTACTTTTATTTGCACTCATTAATTCAAATATGTTTATTACTTTAACGAAGAGATTATTTTAACTATTTTTATACATATTTGCTATTTAACTTCTTCCAATCTGTGTTATTCTGTTAATGATAGGACGATGATAGGAAAAGTAGGAAACGAATGAGTGTGTTTCAAGTTAAATGTGCCTCGAAAAAGTCAAATCGATGGTTGTTCCAATCGAGTGGAAGAGAAATAGATGCGGCGCAAGCATACAATGAGCGTAACGGTACACAGTGTAACGGGACACTTTCGTGCGTGCAGCCGGCGTTCATCGATTTATTAGACGTTGTCACGTCAAAAGGATTGGGTTTCGGCAGAACTGATCTATTCCTGGAAACAATTAGCTTTAGCTTGAAGAGTTACATGACACCATGTCGTTGTCTCAATTCTATACACACACAGCGATCCTTACACTTTTGGAAGCCCAGTCAACACCTGCTTATAATTACCGCGCTGGTTAAATACAGTAGGTGTAAGATATTTGAAAGCTTGGGACCCGTCACGGCGTCACAACCTTATAGCTTCTCCTCTAGACAGGGGCAGGGGAAGGGAAGGAGAATCGGTAGGGCTCGCTTACTCTTCCCCTCCAGTGCAGTGGCCGGTGATAGCGGTAAGACACCCAGGCTTTTAGCTAACCTGCTTTCAGTTAAGAAAAAATAATTGGGGCTAAGGGGGGGGGGTTAGAACCCCTTAACCCCCCCCCTGGCTACGCCCCTAGTTGAATACAAACTTAAATCTGTCTTAAATAATAGCAAGATAGAAAAACTCAAATAATTTTTATGGCATTTATTTTTTTTGTTAATGACCAAAAAAATTTAAATTTGTGTTTAGTCATAATATTAACAGGAATAAGGTTTTTTGTATCTTAACGCGATTTGATGAACAATATTTTTAGTATATCTCTGAGGAACGAACAAACCTGATGGTTGCCAACCCTTGAACACGCAACATTTCCAAATTCGCCACTATTTCTCGCTCGTCCATCTGCTCGATGTGGTTGTATTGACAGCGTGTGTTTATTTGTTCCTCCTCATCGCCCTGAAGTAGATTTGCGAAACCTTTGGATGGCCATCAGGCATTGAGAACAAATAACCAATTTTTTGATACACTTAGTCCTTAATATTAAATGTCGATTCAAAATTACGACCATCCTCATTCTGAACGATTTATGTTGCTCTAAATGATGTCATATGGAAGCAAGAATTGAATTAACAAATTTTACGCGAAAAAAATTTTCATTGAGATGTGGCTCCAGCCAATAAAGTTATCGATGGTTCTGGTGATGAATGGTGGTGCGCAGCAACGACTGGCCGATTCACCTTTGTATTTAAATGCATTACAGTGTTGGCATTATTTTTCTATATTGTCGATGACAATTAGGGCATGTGACGAATAGCCTATTTCCGGCACATATTCGAACGCAAGGCGGTGAAGTGGCTCAGATCAGTTGCTTAATAAACACACAACATATAAATATAAGGTTCTTATATTTGAATTTTTTGGATGTTATAATTTGTTGAGCTAACTCAAATGTTTATTTTCGATGCGCTGTTTAACACTCCGTAAATTTTATAGAATCATCGACACAAATAAGCACTGAAAATAAAAGGTTGCATGTTTGATTGATTGTCATTAAATGCACAATTGTATAAAATTTAAATTCTTGGAATATCATGTAAGATATTCACTTAAAAACATACATTGTGCAAATGTGTAAGGTTCCGCTTTAAAGTACACTTCATGTATGATTTAAAATGTAATTTTAATGTGTTTCGTCCATGAATAATACACTCAATATGCACGCAATTGTGATACATGGAACATGGAAACAAAGAGAACAGAAATTGAAATGTCTAAACAACGCCAAGCTACGACGCAAGTGACAGAAAGAAAACTATGTATAATACTTTACAGAAGTTTTTACGATCAATTATTCTTTATATTATCATATTTTGTAGTTAAGAAATATTGGGTGGTGGTGGAGATGTGAAATTTTGGTTCTCATATGCAAAAAATAAAGAAATAAGTATAAAAATTCCGAAAATAAAGAGTTTTCTTTCTGGAACTCGATCACAGCGTTACCTACCGGGTCCAATCGTGAATCCAAACCATCCAGAGACCCACTTAAACACACGAAAAAAATTTCATCGAAATCTGTCCAGCCATTTAGGAGGAGTTTATTCACATACACACAGCCGGAAATATATAAATGTATATATAAAAAGAATAGTAAACTAATCTATGTAAACTGAATTTAATTAAATAAGCGCAATAATAAAAAAAACACTATACAAAAAAAAGTAACGTTTACTTTTTTTGAAAAATACTGGGTCAGAGTTTTTTGTTTCAACACATTTTCTGACTGATGCATCATGCAAATTGTCTAGTTCACATAAGCTTTCTCTCACACTATCTGGAACACAAATACAAGCAGATTATTGGTCAAAAAATACACTTGTAACAGCGTGTGGCGTGCGGCAAAGGTTTCGCAGGTTTGCGCAGTTCTAATTGCACTAGAACCCCGATTAGCGAACCCCGCATTTTACGTAACATCGATTTTGCGGATTTAATCTCAGGAACAGTCGAAAAATTGGAAATTTTCACACCAAAATATAAGTAATTAGAAACAATTTGAAGAAGAAAAAAATCACAAAGAAGGGCTTATTCAACGCACAGCAAATATGTTCTGTGGGCTTTAATACTCGTAATTATATTCCTATAAGAAGACAAAAATAATCGGACATTCCATTTCCGCAGTTCATATGGATGTATTAATATCATGGTAACACATTAAACAAACAAGTCCTCGCTTACAGTTAAAAAATTCAAGGTCGTAGGTTTGCAGGATTAATACTAAAGTGTTTTAGAAGCTGAAGGTATGCAGAAATATTTACGTCCTCGGTTACAGCGGCTGTAGGCAAACTGTGTGTTCAGAGAAGTGTGTAACCAGGTCCTCGAATTGTGTCTACTAGCGTATAAACGGACACTCGGTGTATTAATAATTTCGACTACAGTACTTCCTACCGGTAAAACGCTGAACTATGAATTTGTCGCTCTACGGTGTAACCGAGGACTCGGCCAGATTTCGTTGAAAATTTGCAAGAAGGCATTAAAGGACAGGATATACGAGAAAATAAGGTTTTTTCAATCCGAGGACCTGGGTCAGGTCTGGTCCTCGGAAGCCCGGTGAGAAATCACGCGCAAGTCCTCACATCATGCCTTATGCCAACTCAGACATGCTTCAAACTTCTAACACTCCTATATTTGTGTCGGAGGTTAAAATATTATTTACAAACCTTTTAAAAAATCTATTTATTCTCTGCGCATTTAAGAATGATTTTACTAATTTTCTTCTAACCTAATATGTAATTAACTCGTATGTAGCTTGGTGTTACTCACAAAAATTGGAATAACAAATGCATTGATTTTTTATGCATTTAAACACGCGGAATGCCAAATATTAATATCATGTTCCAAGAAATAAAAAAAAAGTTGAAGAGTTACACTATCCACCTACCGGCTACATTATCAGACCTTCGTCTCCAATTTTTATGGGCATTTTTGAATAATAATAATGTGTGTAATACCGTTTCTAGATTACTGCGATGCATTTATGGAGAATCTACGTACGTTAAAAAAATGCATTTATGGAAAGCATTTTGATGGACTGCTGTAAGTCGCTGTCATGTAGGACCTAACTGCATATTTTCGGTGATACGTACAAGATCTGCAGAAGTAAATTGGTTATTTAGCACAGTTGACTCTATAACTGTGCAAAAATTCAGCATTGACAAATTTTCCACAAGTTGAAACCTTTGTTTCCCGTGCAGGTGTTGGCTCTCTATCTCTCTTGAAGGGCAGTCTGAGGATGGGGGAAAAAAAAATAAACCTACCCAGAAGGGACTGTTGTGGTACTATAGGGGACAGCTTACCCGGCGCGCAGGGTGGAAGACTTGTTTTTGAATGGCCTTTCCACTTGGACACAGCGGTAGTCTTTTAGACTGTCTATTTATGTTCGTTCCTTCCATGAGGTGTGCCACGCGCAAATAACGGTACAGTAGTGACGTCAGACGAGCTCGGCAACACCCGGTGAGCTAGTAGTCCAGGAAACGAAGACCAGACGAGACACGAACCTGTCGAAAATTTTTCCAAAGCTGAATTTTCGCAGAGTGGTAGAGTCAACTATCCTTACTAATAATATAAATGCAAAAGTAACTCTGCCTGTTTGTTTTTTTGTTACCTTTTCCAGGCTAAACGGCTTAACGAATCGTAATGAAATTTGGCAAGGAGATAGATTATATCCTGAGAAGGACACAGGCTATCTTTTGTCTCAAAAAATAATTTTGAAGTGGGTGAAAAAAATATATCTTAATTTTATGTCATGTGTGTCATAGATATACAAACTGTTAGTGTCATTCCTCTATGTCCGCCGAGCAATAGCCGTGAAGCCATTACGTTTTGCTATTGCAAGGAACTGAGTAGAGAGTAAGAAAAATTAAAGCTCTGCATCGTAGTACACCAATACACCAGTAGATGACTCTTGTTTTGAATTATCGCTTTATAAGGAACTAGGTAGAGAGTAAGGCCCGTTGCACACACAGCGGATTTATCCGAGCGGACACCCCACCGTCGCTTATGGTCGGATATTTTACCGTCGCTAATGGTCGGATATTTCACCGCCGGCAATGGACGGAAAAAAATACGTCGGTACCAGCAGTTGTAGTTCTGGAACTAATTTCAATTCAGTTGTGTAGTCTGAAATGAACCAAGAGCAGCTCCTAGCATTGTTGTTATTCCGTCGTCGAATGAGAAGACGAAGAAAATTTCGACTATTTTGGGTTCATCCAATTAATTAACGAAGAAATGAGGTTGGCGCATTCTACACATTGTTCGAAGAGTTGAGGAAAGATGACAAGAAATTCTTCAACTATTTCAGGATGTCAATCACTTCCTTTGACGAACTACATGGTCGTTTATAAGATACCATTCAGCGCAGAAATACAAAAATTAGAAACTGTATTGAACCAGTAGAAATGCTGGCTATAACACTAAGGTAAGTGAAAATAACTCTTGAATGTGAAAGTTAAAATAATAATACGGGGTAAATTAATATATAAAAAATCGGTGCCAGTAATTGTATAAACTGTTGTAATAAAAAACATACAGTATAATATAAATAATAAATATGTAAGTATAAATTATTTAAACGTACATCAATTTACAATTAGAAATGTATGTCTATTGTATTTGAAGAAAGTGAACTTGGTGTAGAACATCTTCCACAATCTTCATCGCCAACGAACTCGGCAAAATGTTCAGCTGCTGAGGCTTGTGGTTTGTGCTGTTGTGATGGGTAGGGAGCCAGATCTGTGATAGTTCGAGATGTTTGTCTCAGCTGGCATGGTGGTTTAGGTGGTTCGTCTTGTCGGGGAATTAATGATGGAACGTAAGGTGGCACTTGTGGAGGATGGGAATATTGTGGGTTCATAGAAAAATGTGGCTGAGTTGGCTGTGGAAATGTCTGAGGTTGGGGATCATAGTGTGGTGGGCGGATATGATGCTGCTGGTGAGAAAAGCGTTGCGTAGAGCATCCCTGATAGTAAGGCGTGGCAAAGTTTTGATTTTTAATATTGGAAATCAGGCGAATAACCTCCACTTGGAATTGAAGCCACTCATTGTTATTGAAAGTTTGTGTGTGGTGAAGTAGACTATTAAAGAAGGACATTTGGTGGTCAGGTTGTTCTTTTTTCTCTAAAATCTTCAAAATTTTCAAATCTACTTTATCCATCCTTTTTTTTTTTTTTTTTTTTCGTGGTTGACAAGGAGGAGCGGATTCTGATGTTGCTGTAATTCCGCATTCTTGTTCAGTGCTTTCAGTTTGCAACGTACCGTCGTTGTTATCATTGTTCTGTTCTTCAATAAAACTCTCTGCTGTGTCTGCATTAGTGTATATTTTCTTCAGAAACTGAAGTTCGTCATTAAATACGTATTTTCTTTTTTTGGTAGCTCCGGAACCAGTGATTTTGTTTTCTTTAATATTCTTCTCGGCCTTGGCAAAAGCGTCACGTAGATGTTTCCAACGCTTCATCACTTCCTTTCCTGGGGAAAAAGCAAAAATAAAATAAATTACTTTCTCTGTTGTACAGAATAGTTTGGTACCTAGCAAAATTTGAGTGACATTTGTTTGCGCATGTGCAGAAACTACTAATGTTTCTATTAGGTTAGAATTCATAAACGAATTCCAGGCTTTTTTACTTTCGGAAGTGACAAAGAAAAAACACTCTTATTTATTTATAGTAAATGTATGTCTTCTTAAATAATATAAACTATGATTTTGTGATGATTTTTGTGCGTTTTTCAGGTATCTAGCAAGTGGATGTACTTTCACCGATCTTCATTATTCCTTCAGAGTAGGAATCTCAACAGCAAGAGTGTTAATTAGAGATGTTTGTCAAGCAGTGTGGAGGGACATGAAAAGTGAGTGCATACCATCCCCTATAAAACAAATGTGGGAATCAGTAGCAGACGGTTTCGAACAAATAGCAAACTTTCCTCATTGTATTGGGGCAGTCGATGGAAAACACGTCCGCATCGTGAGTCCAATAGAAAGTGGATCTATGTATTTTAACTATAAAGACTATAATTCAATTGTGTTGATGGGCATTGCAGATAGTAAGTACCGATTTATTTTTGTGCATGTTGGTAGTTGTAGTAATGACTGTGACTCGTCAATTTTCAAACAGACTAAGCTGTGGAAATCAATAGAAAGCAGTTCAAAAATGTTACCTGATGAGAAGTGCCTACCAGGTACAGGAAGTCCGAAAGTGCCATATTTTTTTTGTTGGTGATGCAGCATTTGGACTAAACAAACACCTGTTAAGGTTATATGCTGGGAAACATTTATCAGAGGAAAAGAGAATCTTTAACTATCGATTATGTCGAGCAAGAAGGTACATAAAGTGTGCTTTTGGTATTCTCAGCAACAAATGGAGAATATTCCATCGACCTTTAAATGTTCAACCACAATTAGCTAATGATATTGTTAAAGTTAGACTTACCGATCGTTTTTTTTTCCGTCGAATGTGCAAGCTCCAATGTACTACAATGGGCTACTGTGGAACGGCGGCGACGGTAAAATATCCGCTCGGAAAAATCCGCTGTGTGTGCAACGGGCCTAAGAATACTTAAAGCTATTTATTGACCGTTTGTCGTCGACAGGTGTGGTTCAATTGTAACTACCCATTTTGTACTTTACAATTGTCATTACCCATTTTGTATTTTATCATCAATGTGGTTTTCAAAGTTAACTTGAGGGTAATCTGGGGCATCACATAAACTTCATTACATCAAAATCGGTTCTCTTAATTTTTTTAAAATATAAGTTGATTTTTAATAACGCTCAGAGACGTTTTCGATTGTTTACATTCAGTTGCAAGACCATCACATCTTAGTACACCAACACAACAGTATATGGCCCTGTTATTTTTTTTATTTACCGTTTTATAATTTGCTCTAACTAATAGTATAAATGCGTATATAAAATATATATAAAAACTGTAACAGAAAACAAAACTAGCCGTCTGGTTGATTTATCGGTGGGTTTGTGTCATTTCTCTATGGCCCCCATAGATCTGGCAACTTCCTATAGGCTACTTCTTGACGAGACTCGTCCGCTTAGCGATATAAATTGTGCTTGATATCAATTGTTGTGCATATTTCATTGGTAACTACTTGTAAAAATAGAGTTAGTGTAAATTAAAGTAAAAAGTACCTCACACTTATTTACAATATCAGTTACGAGTTTTCAGTTTGGTTTGCTGTTAAAGCGTGTTTCAGTTATTTAAAATATAATTTATGTTCAAATTTTTTAGTATAACTAAAAATTAGAAGCGTTAGATTGTAATATTTTAATTAGATAAAAAAAAGTGAAAAAATACTCTAAAAAACAGCATCCTATCAACATCTATAATTTTTTTTTTTCATATCGATAAAGGACAATATATAGGTACCTTATTCTACGGATAGTGTATGTTTAACCGGTAAAATTAGTTTTTTTTTGTTTTATCCTGATGATAAGCGATAGTTTGTCTTTTATTATTTTTAAGATTAGTTATTTTACTTCTTATTCTACTTTTTCACTTTTCATATTTCTTCATAATTCTTTTCATTCTTTTTTTAACCTTTAAGGAAAAGTTTGTTTTGTTTAAATATTTTTGTTAGGTATCCTTTCCAGTTTTTTATTTTATATATTTAGTTACAGAACTAAATTATAATTTCAAAAACTAAAAAAAAAACACGCTTTAACAACAAAACAAACTAAAAAATAATAATAATTTTAAAATTATTAAGATACCAGCTTCTGTCCGCGACTTCGTCTGTGTGGACTTCATAATTGGGTCCAGAGAGAAATAAAAAATGTTTGAGCTATAAAAAGGTTCGTGGGATAAAAAAATTTACCCGTAGGTATTTGGTAGCATCGCAGTGTGTCGCTCTGGGGGCAAGGTAGCCATTCCCACGTTGGAAGAGCCTGTGGATTCCTTAAAATAACTATTATCTGACGAAACCGTTGAATCACGCCTACCACGAGAAAAGTGTGAGTGTTGAAAGTTTCACAAATTTCTATAACATATTACGGTGGTGTTAATAGATTTAAATTTTATGTTTATCAAGTATATATCCCACAGACTTGAAACTCGGAAATGATGATCCTTATATTACACAATCATGTGAGAATGAAGTTTTCATAAATTCAACTCCCAAGGGTGCTTTAACCCGGGTAACGCCGGGTACTTCAGCTTGTGTTTAATAACATACCGAAAGTTGACCGCTGTATACCTAGTGTGTATCACCAAAAACGTGCAGTTAATTCCTAGATGACAGCGACTTACAGCAGTCCGTCAACATGCTTTCCATTTACACAGTTTTTAACGTACTCTCCATATAGGCATCACAATAATCTAGAAACGCTATTCGAAACACCTACGTGAACAAATACTTCTATGTTGAATACTAAAGATAAAACAAAATAGCGAACGTTAATGATTGTTTAAACCAGTCATTTAAATAAAATTATGATTTACATACAGAACAAGGGAACAACGTCAAAATCATCTGTATAAAAGTTCTTGCTTATTCATTAAGCTTTAAGGCAATTTAACTATAAAGAGTCTAGCACAATTAGTTGAATAGCTAGAATAGCCTAAGTGTCGGCGTGTGTGCCGTCCTGCGGCGGTGCTCCGGTCGCAGCAAGCCGTTGCGACGTGCGTTGCACGCGACCTTGATGGCCAAGTTTCAAAGTTCCGAAGATTTTGTTTAGGGATTGCTGCAGATATGTTACGTTTATTTGATTTAACACATTTGAGTTAAATGAACGCAAATAAGAAAATAATTTTATTGCTTTTCCCCTGTGAAATGGCTCCATAAAATTGCAATAAAATTATTTTTTGGAACTTGTCAACAGGAAAACCCAAAAATACCAACTATAAAAATTATGTTTATAACTACCTAAAACAAATTGGGTAGGCTTTCCTTCTCATCAATAACGATTTGAGAATTTACTTGTAATTTGGAATGGGAAAGTGGAATTACTAATGAGCTTTAAAGTCATAACTCTAGGGACCGGACATATGACGTCACAGTGCAGATGAGGCAGGATATCATATGAGATCATGTTTTTAGCATGTAAATTTTTAAGAAAAAAATAACCACTGTGAAGACAAAAAAAACTGATTTAGAAAAAATAGCTACCTAAATTATTATTAATACCAATACTAATCAACAAATAAGTATATTATATTTCTTGACTTATTCTATCACTTTAAAAAGTATTCTATTTATATTTTATCCAGGCTACTTGTTCTATTAGAAACAAACACTGATAGTTTTCAGAGCGCCAATTAAGGTTTGAATTTCTTATAAGTAAATATTTTTATCATGAGGTAATATTATAAAATAAAATAAACTTTTGCATATGTCCTTACATTAGTTAATTAAAGCTTTTTACTAGCGAATTTGACCTGATTATTTATATCTTTGTTACCTGTGATTAAAATGCTCCTACCCAAACGACTTGCCATGGATCCCAGAGCAGTACACATTGCGACACTCCGAATGCTCTAGCTATCAAATCGATTACTGTAGACTCCAAAAAATATACATTTAAAAAGATTAATCAATATGCAGAAACTAAATTTAAAAGACTTTTACGTATGGTCTTTTAAGTTTCTGTAGTTTATATAATTTTTATTTTATTCCAGAAATTCTGTAAAAACATTATTTCTAAATTTGTGTTGTTTCATCTTGCTTATTTTGCATAGTATATATATATTTTTTTACTTCTATACTACCACATATATAATAGGTGTTGTGAAATTTTTTTATTTGTTACCTTAAATGATACAACAAAAACAAGTTTGTAGGATTCATGTTTGTGGAGCACTGCAAGGAGCTGCTATTTATTTATTTTATTTATCGACTTTGTTGGTGGCAAAGTTAAGGGCATACGCCTTTTCTTACACTTAACCACATTAAACATTTACATTTCTCTACATCATCATTACATATCTACACTAATATTATAAACAGGAAAGATTTGTATTTTTTTGTGTGTGTAGGTTTGTAATGAATAAACTCAAAAACTACTGTGCCGATTTCTAAAAATTTTTCACTATTAGAAAGCTACAATCACCCTGAGTAACATAGGCTATATTTATTGCTAGAAAAGATAAGGAAGGAATCTTTACTAAAACTTTAGTAACGTAATCCAATGTGTAAAAAAATACCATAAAACATCTTATGTCGCATGCGCTGCGGAAACTATTGATGATAGAACAAAAGTATGTCCTATACAATATTAAAGAACATATCAATAACTACAAAAAACTTTGCGATACTATATGTCCAACTATTATAGTTATGTCACAATATCCACTTTTTACATTTTAAAAGTTGATAGAAATACCGACCAAAATTAGACCATGTTATTCATACTTCTGTTAAATTCCTTATCCAAATAAATCATATTGTTTTCAAGACTGTTTCAATTCCTGTAAATTACTTTTTGAATTGTTCAAATCGGCTATTCCAATCAATAGATATTGCTAAATTAATAAATCATAATTCCAACTATACGAACGACAATCGAGTGCCGAACGCTCGCAGCGACTTATTGCACAGTGAGAAAGACAACAATCGTTAACAACTAGAATGCGTAATATAATTTTAGCTCATACTAATATATCAGCATTCAGTTACGATCCACATATTGATTATGCTCTCAGAACAGCATCCAAATCGGAGCAATGAATAAGGTTTGTCCTAAATGTTTTGCTAAAAAATGGAATGATGAAGCGAGCGGTATGTGCTGCGCGTCTGGGAAAGTTATTCTTTCTAATATTAAAGAGCCACCAGAACCAATAAAAAGCTTTTGACTAATAATCACACATATTCCGCGCATTTTTTAAATAATGCACGTAGATACAATAGCCTTTTTCAGATGACTTCGTTTGGGGCGAAAGAAATTAGAGAGGGAAATTTTATGCCCACCTTTAAGGTAGAAGGGCAAGTCTATCATCTTATAGGTAGCCTCTTACCACCAGCAGGACAAAGCCCTCAATTTCTGCAAATATATTTTATTTCAGAAGCTGACCAACTATCATTGCGATAAAACATGGCCCCTCTGCTAAAAATAGATTTGATTAACGAATTGCAGACCGTATTAAATAGCCACAACATGTACATACGAAGTTATAAACATGGTATCGAATTTAACAACCCTGAAAGTTTAAAATTAATCATTCACTCTGATCGCACACCTCTGGCAGAATACCAGGGCAGATATAACGCTCCTTCCATAAATGATGTGGCCATTCTATTGGTCGACGAAGACAAAGGACCCAGGGATATTGTACTGCATGGTAGAGACGGACAAATAAAACGAGTGTCGGAATTGCACCGCACCTACGATCCGTTACAATATCCACTAATATTTGAATCAGGAGACGACATATATTATGTGACTATTCCTCAGCAGAATGCCTTACGAAATAAGACGGTGTCATGTATTCAATATTATGCCTATCGTTTAATGATTAGGACCAACTGTTTTAGCACACTGCATTATTACAAAGATTTGTTTAATCAGTATTGTGTGGATATGATGGCGAAGATGATTTCAGAAAGGTTAAATTTTATTTGCCGAAACCACCAAAAGCTTAGAGCAGATGACTATATTCATTTGAGGGATGCTTTGAACCAAGACGCAAGCGTAAATGCTGCCAATATAGGTCAGCATGTCATCTTACCGTCATCATTTACTGGGTCTCCGAGGTATCTCCACGAAAAGACGCAAGATGCTATGAACTTTTTCCCGGTCAGCGATCTTTCGAACGGTATGACATCATCGCTCGAGTGTTTCACTTAAAAATGAAAAAAAAAAAAAAAAAAACTCATAAAAATAATCACAAAAGACGCGATTTTTGGGCCGGTCAAATGTTATATGCTTACTGTAGAGTGACAAAAAAGAGGACTGCCGCATTGAAAACATGCAAAATATAGTGTAAAATACACCAAAAACGACACTCACTGCGTTTTTTGACCTGTGCAGTAGTGACGGATTTGCTAAAACACTACTCTATCATGAAGTCCCTCATTACTATACATGGGATAACAATAAATTTTCTAGAAGGAAACGTGGCCAAGACGTAGTTGGACAACCCGGCATAAAAAAAGATGCGGCATTGGGAAGAGTGTACAGCATTCATCCTTCCCAGTCAGAATGTTTTTATCTCAGGATACTACTTCATCATGTACGTGGCCCAACATCGTTTCAGGACTTAAAAACAGTTGATGGAATTGTTAAAGAAACTTACAAAGCCGCTTGCCAAGATTGATGTTTGCTGGAAAATGATAACCAATGGGAAATAACTTTGAGAGAAGCTTCGATTTCTCAATGTCCGTTAAAGCTGAGAGATTTGTTTGTGGTGATATTATTATTTTGTTTCCCCCCCGAACCTCTCAACTTATGGGACACTTTTAAAGACGATTTGTGTCAAGATATCAGACACATAGCCCAACAACAAGGTCAAGATTTTGATGTTTATAATGAAAACAAACTTTAGAGAACTGAACGACAAAAATTTAAGATTCTGATAAACATTTGGTTGAATGTACGGGATCGTGTCTCACGGTTATGGTAGCTGTGGAGATAATTTAAATTGGCCGACAGATATTGAGGGTATCCCAGCCGCAGTGTATTGTAAGCAAGAATCAGCATGTGCATATCACGCCCCTGTGTGAGTCTAAACTATTTCAACTGCTTATAGTACTGAGTTATATGGTCTCGTGATTTTAGGTTAAAAAAATTGGTTGTTAGTAAAGTCGGTTTACGGACGATAGTTTAACGTGACAACGTCATAACAAAACATTGATGAAATGATTGCATACTTTTATGAATAAAATTGAATCATTTTTATTGAATTATCACTATTTGGTATGGACACAAAGAAGGATTGAAATGAAATCTACAATTTAATTGATAAATTTACTTTTATTTGCACTCATTAATTCAAATATGTTTATTACTTTACCGAAGAGATTATTTGAACTATAACTTTTATACATGTTTGCTATTTAACTTCAAGATCGTCTAGAATGTTTTACGCTTTTTCGCAATTACACATTTAACGACGAAGTTTGTTAGTAGTATACGAATGTATGTTCTGGAACATGGCTTCTGGCTGTGGAGCGTGTGGGCACGTCCGCCATCTTGGATTGTGACGTCACGGCGGCCATCTTGGATGACCTTGACCTTGACCTTTGACCTTGACCTTGAATTTGATCCTCAAAAATCGCCAAAATTTGCCAAAATTGGGCAAAAATTGTCCAAAATTCCTCAAAATTCGCCAAAATTTCCATTTCTGTGGAAAAAAATTCCGCCAAAAAATCTCAAAAAATTCCACAATTCAAAAATCAGGATTTCGAAAATCCTCAAAAGTCGTTTTACCCTAGAAAGAACCCAAATTCCTAAAAGCGGCTTAAAACTCCTAAGAGCTAGCCGCTCTAAGCCGTCGAGGTCATGACCTTGAAAATTAGGATGCCATGGCAGCCATATTGGATGATGACGTCACCGTTGCAATTTTCGTTACGGCCGCCATCTTTAACTTTTTTATTTATTATACGATTTTAATGAAAAAAATTTAAAAAATTATAAAAAAAATTAAATAATAAAACTTTAATAAAATATTTAAAAAAAACATACATTTACGACACGGAGTTCGGAGTCCTCGGTTCGAACCCGACGAGCGCAAAAAAAAATAAAAATGGTGACCGATCCTTCCCCCCGTGGTGACTTTTGGCAGACTGACTCCCACCACTTTTCTTAAAGCATATATATCGTCACCCAGTATGACGTCATGTCCGACATCTTGTCTTCGTTGCTGGAGACCACCATCTTGTATTCGTCGGCGAGAGTGCGCTGATAACATGTTAGTTTAGTTCTTATCCGCTAGAGTGCAGTAATCATTTATTACTGTGACACCTGCCATCTTGAAATTCGGCCGCCATCTTGGAAATCCGTAATTATTTAGCTAGGAATTCGGGAAAAGTTCCAAAACTCATTAAATAAATAGCTCATTAATTTACATATTGATTCGATCCGCTCCTGTCCTTGGTTCGATACCCGATCGATGCAATAATGTTTAATTTTATGTAAAAAATAATAATTGCAATAAACCATGTTCATCATATATTTAAAGAACCTCTAAATCCTCTACGACCACCATCCTATCAGACATCAAGACCACCATATTGGAAATTCGTAATTTTAATGCTAGAGATTCGGGAAAAAATTCAAAATTCATTTAATAAATTTGTAATCTATATACTGATTGATTAAATCGACTAAGGTCCTTGGTTCGATCCCTGGCCGATACAAATCAACTTTAATTTTAAAAAAGTACCAGAAAAGTGTAAGGTTCGAGAAATAAAACACCTCAAAGTCTTTTACAAACATAATATTTATTACACAATTTCTATCCTACTACAGAATCACTTGCGAAAGCCAGCAATCTTATAAACATTTAGCCCTGCATAGACGTGCATCGACTACTTCTTAGCTCCAAATGGCTACAAATGCTTCAAAAGGCTCCAAATGCTCCAACAGCTCCAAAAAAAAGGCTCCAAATGCTCCAATAACCACCAAATGCTTAACACAGCTCCAAATGGCTTCAAATGCTCCAAACGGCCTCCAAATGCTTGACAGCCTCCAAATGCTTGACTGCTCCAAACGGCTCCAAATGCTCCAAATGTCTCCAAATTGCTTCAAATGCTCCAAACGGCTCCAAATGCTCCAAATTGTTCCAAATGTTCCAAACGGCTCCAAATGCTCCAAATGCTCCAAATGCTCCAAACAGCTCCAAATGCTCCAAACGGCTCCAAAAGCTCCAAATGTCTCCAAATGCTCCAAACGGCTCCAAATGTCTCCAAAAGGCTCCAAATGCTCCAAACTGCTCCAAATTGCTCCAAATGCTCCAAACGGCTCCAAATGCTCCAAACGGCTCCAAATGTCTCCAAAAGGCTCCAAATGCTCCAAATGGCTCCAAATGCTCCAAATGCTCCAAATGTCTCCAAAAGGCTCCAAATGCTTCAAAAGGCTCCAATTGCTCCAAACGGCCTCCAAATGCTCCAAATGGCTCCAAATGCTCCAAATGGCTCCAAATGCTCCAAATGGCTCCAACAGCTCCAAAAGGCTCCAAATGCTTCAAAAGGCTCCAATTGTTCCAAGAGCTCCATCTTCAATTGATTCCAACTGATTCCAATTACTTTTCTTATCGAACTTGGCATGGTTACTAACATGTCTTTATTAGTATACATTTTGACTGGCAGTGGTAACGTATTTTGCACCTTTAAGTTATAAGTTTTATTTAGAAATCAGATTTCGATAAATGGTAGATACCATTTGGAAAGAAAATATATTAATTTATCTTCAAGTTTATACACATTTAATTTAAGCCATTATTGTATGTAGCCAGCTTCCCTCAGTTCTTTGAGTATGAAGGATATTTCTTTAATGTTCGAATAGTTTCCTGCACAAAGCGATCCATGTAGTAGTCGTAGCCTGTCAACCAATATGTTAGGATCTTCCCATGAGGTATAATCAAACTCTTCTGCTGCGTTCATCATCCTTGCATGTTTATAATAAATATTATTATCTCTGGTGTCTATCGTTTTAACACCAACCTCAAGGTCACTTTCGTCATCGTGACAGTGATTATCACAAGCTTGATCAGGATAATTTATTTTATTACGACGTTTCCATCGTTTTGGTCTCAAACCACCATCACAGTCTTCGCTCTTACATGCTTTTGATGCTTCAGCACAGTACTCAATCATGTCAGCCTTAGATGTGTCAGCACAGTCTTCGTTCACGACAGCTTCTGATGTGTCACCACAGTCATCAATCATGTCAGCACCACAAACTTGATCAGGATAATTTATTTTATTACGTCGTTTCCATCGTTTTGGTCTCAGACCGCCATCACAGTCTTCGATCTTGCCTGCTTTAGGTGCTTCAGTACAGTACTCAATCATGTCAGCCTTAGATGTGTCAGCACAGTCTTCGTTCACGCCAGCTTCTGATGTGTCACCACAGTCTTCAATCATGTCAGCACCACAAACTTGATCAGGATAATTTATTTTATTACGTCGTTTCCGTCGTTTTGGTCTCAGACCGCCATCACAGTCTTCGATCTTACCTGCTTTAGGTGCTTCAGTACAGTACTCAATCATGTCAGCCTCAGATGTGTCACCACAATCTTCAATCATGCACGCTTCAGATGATTCATCATAGTCTTCGACCTTGTAAGCTTCAGATGGTTCTCCATCTTTCTCATTTTCATGGAGACGACTAGATATTGGAGTAAATATATTTTCATTTCTAATGTGGTTACAACTTCCTTCGTTTGTTTTAGATTTTAAATTATTATCTTGATCTAGATCAGTAATTTTAGCATTAGCTTTTTCGCCTTCGTTCCTCTTCCGCGATGTTGTAGCCCAGTCTTCGTTATCTTTATTCATCTTAATTGTACAGGTCTTGTAATGTCTATCCAAGTAATATCTTCTACCAAAGGATTTCTGACACTGACTGCAATGAAATGGTTTTTGACAAGGACCCAAATTACACTCGCTTCTCTCATGTCGTTTAGCATTCTTTCTCAAGGTAAACACCTTGCTACAGTATCTACAGTGATGACGTTTCGATACAGCGTCAGATCCTAAATCGGAATTCATATTAGTTACCGAGACTAATGCCAGATGCAAACTAAGAGTTTTAAATTATATATATTACTTAAATAGAATTTTTTAATTATTTCATCAGCGAGAATTAATTTATCTCATTCAAAGGTACTTTTTGCAAGTAGTTCTGCTTTTCAACAACAGATGTCGCCACATGTTACTTGCAGGTAAATAATATTTAGTTCTTTTATGCGGGATGCGGGATGCTCACTAACGATCGAAATAGAACGATGGCTTCGCTAGACTCCAAGGAGAAGGAAGTTCGTCCATCCTGTTAGTGCTTCTTAGATTTCTCAGAAATTATTTGACTGAGTAATGATAATTTTTTTTTTTTTTAATTTCCGCCTGATAAAAATATTACAAGTAATGATTGAGTAGCAGAAGTTCACTAATTATATGCAACCTTGAATAAAAAATGACATGCTTCATTAAGTAAAAAAATCCTTCATGCAGAGATAAATTCCTCATCAGTAACCAGAAGCACTCGGAGAAAACCATCAGATGTATAGTCAGGAATAATCAGAAGCACCCAGTGAAAACCATCAAAATATTGTCAAGAATAATCAGGAGCACACGGATAAATCCATCTAAATATTGTCAAGAATAATCAGGAGCACACGGAGAAATCCACCATAATACTGTCAAGAATAAACGGGAGCACACGGAGAAAACCGCCATAATATTGACAAGAATAATCGGAAGCACACGGAGAAAACCGCCACAAGTTTTCTTTGATATCATAAAATTTCAGGAAAAAATAATAAAAAATAAAAATAAATTAATAAAAAATTTAAAAAAATAAAATAAAAAATACATAAAATTCTGGCTTGTACTAGAACTATATCTTTGCTCAACAATGAGAAGTTCACAAGCTAGCAGAATCTGTTTATGTATTTTTTATTTTTTTTTTTAAATTTTTTATTAATTTATTTTTATTTTTTATTATTTTTTCCTGAAATTTTATGATATCAAAGAAAACTTGTGGCGGTTTTCTCCGTGTGCTTCCGATTATTCTTGTCAATATTATGGCGGTTTTCTCCGTGTGCTCCCGTTTATTCTTGACAGTATTATGGTGGATTTCTCCGTGTGCTCCTGATTATTCTTGACAATATTTAGATGGATTTCTCCGTGTGCTCCTGATTATTCTTGACAATATTTTGATGGTTTTCACTGGGTGCTTCTGATTATTCCTGACTATACATCTGATAGTTTTCTCCGAGTGCTTCTGGTTACTGATGAGGAATTTATCTCTGCATGAAGGATTTTTTTACTTAATGAAGCATGTCATTTTTTATTCAAGGTTGCATATAATTAGTGAACTTCTGCTACTCAATCATTACTTGTAATATTTTTATCAGGCGGAAATTAAAAAAAAAAAAAATTATCATTACTCAGTCAAATAATTTCTGAGAAATCTAAGAAGCACTAACAGGATGGACGAACTTCCTTCTCCTTGGAGTCTAGCGAAGCCATCGTTCTATTTCGATCGTTAGTGAGCATCCCGCATCCCGCATAAAAGAACTAAATATTATTTACCTGCAAGTAACATGTGGCGACATCTGTTGTTGAAAAGCAGAACTACTTGCAAAAAGTACCTTTGAATGAGATAAATTAATTCTCGCTGATGAAATAATTAAAAAATTCTATTTAAGTAATATATATAATTTAAAACTCTTAGTTTGCATCTGGCATTAGTCTCGGTAACTAATATGAATTCCGATTTAGGATCTGACGCTGTATCGAAACGTCATCACTGTAGATACTGTAGCAAGGTGTTTACCTTGAGAAAGAATGCTAAACGACATGAGAGAAGCGAGTGTAATTTGGGTCCTTGTCAAAAACCATTTCATTGCAGTCAGTGTCAGAAATCCTTTGGTAGAAGATATTACTTGGATAGACATTACAAGACCTGTACAATTAAGATGAATAAAGATAACGAAGACTGGGCTACAACATCGCGGAAGAGGAACGAAGGCGAAAAAGCTAATGCTAAAATTACTGATCTAGATCAAGATAATAATTTAAAATCTAAAACAAACGAAGGAAGTTGTAACCACATTAGAAATGAAAATATATTTACTCCAATATCTAGTCGTCTCCATGAAAATGAGAAAGATGGAGAACCATCTGAAGCTTACAAGGTCGAAGACTATGATGAATCATCTGAAGCGTGCATGATTGAAGATTGTGGTGACACATCTGAGGCTGACATGATTGAGTACTGTACTGAAGCACCTAAAGCAGGTAAGATCGAAGACTGTGATGGCGGTCTGAGACCAAAACGACGGAAACGACGTAATAAAATAAATTATCCTGATCAAGTTTGTGGTGCTGACATGATTGAAGACTGTGGTGACACATCAGAAGCTGGCGTGAACGAAGACTGTGCTGACACATCTAAGGCTGACATGATTGAGTACTGTACTGAAGCACCTAAAGCAGGCAAGATCGAAGACTGTGATGGCGGTCTGAGACCAAAACGATGGAAACGACGTAATAAAATAAATTATCCTGATCAAGTTTGTGGTGCTGACATGATTGATGACTGTGGTGACACATCAGAAGCTGTCGTGAACGAAGACTGTGCTGACACATCTAAGGCTGACATGATTGAGTACTGTGCTGAAGCATCAAAAGCATGTAAGAGCGAAGACTGTGATGGTGGTTTGAGACCAAAACGATGGAAACGTCGTAATAAAATAAATTATCCTGATCAAGCTTGTGATAATCACTGTCACGATGACGAAAGTGACCTTGAGGTTGGTGTTAAAACGATAGACACCAGAGATAATAATATTTATTATAAACATGCAAGGATGATGAACGCAGCAGAAGAGTTTGATTATACCTCATGGGAAGATCCTAACATATTGGTTGACAGGCTACGACTACTACATGGATCGCTTTGTGCAGGAAACTATTCGAACATTAAAGAAATATCCTTCATACTCAAAGAACTGAGGGAAGCTGGCTACATACAATAATGGCTTAAATTAAATGTGTATAAACTTGAAGATAAATTAATATATTTTCTTTCCAAATGGTATCTACCATTTATCGAAATCTGATTTCTAAATAAAACTTATAACTTAAAGGTGCAAAATACGTTACCACTGCCAGTCAAAATGTATACTAATAAAGACATGTTAGTAACCATGCCAAGTTCGATAAGAAAAGTAATTGGAATCAGTTGGAATCAATTGAAGATGGAGCTCTTGGAACAATTGGAGCCTTTTGAAGCATTTGGAGCCTTTTGGAGCTGTTGGAGCCATTTGGAGCATTTGGAGCCATTTGGAGCATTTGGAGGCCGTTTGGAGCAATTGGAGCCTTTTGAAGCATTTGGAGCCTTTTGGAGACATTTGGAGCATTTGGAGCATTTGGAGCCATTTGGAGCATTTGGAGCCTTTTGGAGACATTTGGAGCCGTTTGGAGCATTTGGAGCCGTTTGGAGCATTTGGAGCAATTTGGAGCCGTTTGGAGCATTTGGAGCCTTTTGGAGACATTTGGAGCATTTGGAGCCGTTTGGAGCATTTGGAGACATTTGGAGCTTTTGGAGCCGTTTGGAGCATTTGGAGCTGTTTGGAGCATTTGGAGCATTTGGAGCATTTGGAGCCGTTTGGAACATTTGGAGCAATTTGGAGCATTTGGAGCCGTTTGGAGCATTTGAAGCAATTTGGAGACATTTGGAGCATTTGGAGCCGTTTGGAGCAGTCAAGCATTTGGAGGCTGTCAAGCATTTGGAGGCCGTTTGGAGCATTTGAAGCCATTTGGAGCTGTGTTAAGCATTTGGTGGTTATTGGAGCATTTGGAGCCTTTTTTTGGAGCTGTTGGAGCATTTGGAGCCTTTTGAAGCATTTGTAGCCATTTGGAGCTAAGAAGTAGTCGATGCACGTCTATGCAGGGCTAAATGTTTATAAGATTGCTGGCTTTCGCAAGTGATTCTGTAGTAGGATAGAAATTGTGTAATAAATATTATGTTTGTAAAAGACTTTGAGGTGTTTTATTTCTCGAACCTTACACTTTTCTGGTACTTTTTTAAAATTAAAGTTGATTTGTATCGGCCAGGGATCGAACCAAGGACCTTAGTCGATTTAATCAATCAGTATATAGATTACAAATTTATTAAATGAATTTTGAATTTTTTCCCGAATCTCTAGCATTAAAATTACGAATTTCCAATATGGTGGTCTTGATGTCTGATAGGATGGTGGTCGTAGAGGATTTAGAGGTTCTTTAAATATATGATGAACATGGTTTATTGCAATTATTATTTTTTACATAAAATTAAACATTATTGCATCGATCGGGTATCGAACCAAGGACAGGAGCGGATCGAATCAATATGTAAATTAATGAGCTATTTATTTAATGAGTTTTGGAACTTTTCCCGAATTCCTAGCTAAATAATTACGGATTTCCAAGATGGCGGCCGAATTTCAAGATGGCAGGTGTCACAGTAATAAATGATTACTGCACTCTAGCGGATAAGAACTAAACTAACATGTTATCAGCGCACTCTCGCCGACGAATACAAGATGGTGGTCTCCAGCAACGAAGACAAGATGTCGGACATGACGTCATACTGGGTGACGATATATATGCTTTAAGAATAGTGGTGGGAGTCAGTCTGCCAAAAGTCACCACGGGGGGAAGGATCGGTCACCATTTTTATTTTTTTTTGCGCTCGTCGGGTTCGAACCGAGGACTCCGAACTCCGTGTCGTAAATGTATGTTTTTTTTAAATATTTTATTAAAGTTTTATTATTTAATTTTTTTATAATTTTTTAAATTTTTTTCATTAAAATCGTATAATAAATAAAAAAGTTAAAGATGGCGGCCGTAACGAAAATTGCAACGGTGACGTCATCATCCAATATGGCTGCCATGGCATCCTAATTTTCAAGGTCATGACCTCGACGGCTTAGAGCGGCTAGCTCTTAGGAGTTTTAAGCCGCTTTTAGGAATTTGGGTTCTTTCTAGGGTAAAACGACTTTTGAGGATTTTCGAAATCCTGATTTTTGAATTGTGGAATTTTTTGAGATTTTTTGGCGGAATTTTTTTCCACAGAAATGGAAATTTTGGCGAATTTTGAGGAATTTTGGACAATTTTTGCCCAATTTTGGCAAATTTTGGCGATTTTTGAGGATCAAATTCAAGGTCAAGGTCAAAGGTCAAGGTCAAGGTCATCCAAGATGGCCGCCGTGACGTCACAATCCAAGATGGCGGACGTGCCCACACGCTCCACAGCCAGAAGCCATGTTCCAGAACATACATTCGTATACTACTTTTGTTCGTCGTGAAATTAAACGTAGAATTTAATAAAAATGCCCTAGCAGTTAATAAAATAAGTATTAGTAAGTTTAAGAAAGAATTTCGGCTTTAATCTCCAACCCAGACGCTCGTGGAGCGCTGGGGCCGAGATTAAAATTCGTCGAGAATATTTTACGTTTTTATGTCTTCCAGTGCTCAAAATGATATGCAATTGTGGCCCCGGGCACGAAATGTTATTTATAATTCATTAATAATAACGCTTCTCGCGATAAACAAAGGAAAATATGTATTAACGAGTGCCTGGTTACCACGGAAGCGGGTAGATAGCACGATTCGTTCGGTTCGCGTCCGTCACCATAGATGACAGCACCGTAGGGGAATAATTTAATTTCTTTTTTATAATACGATTTTATAAAAAATACGCATCCCAAATACACCAAACTTATTTATAATGTGTTACAATATTTTTTAAACCTTGTGCAAAAGATCCCGGGAGTAATTTGAATTATTATGTGTAACTGTAAAACACCATTATTCGTACAAAAACGTATTTGAAAATTCAATATTACTTTTAAATAACCGTACCGATTGTGCTGAAAATCGGTGGACGATCGTTAAATTACATAATATTAATAATTCAAACGACGAAAACGTGATTGAAAAGTCAAATCGATGGTTGTTCCAATCGAGTGGAAGAGAGATGCGGCACAAGCGTACAATGAGCGTAACGGGACACATCGTAGTGGGACAATGTGCGTTACGGGACACTTTTTCGTGCGTGCAATCGGCGTTCATCGATTTATTAGACGTTTTCACGTCAAAAATTAATCTTACACAGGAGTTCTGGAGATTCTGAAGTCGTTTTGCTAATTTATCAGTCAAATCAGGAAACAAAACATCGCAGTAATCAAAGTGCGGCATAATTAAGAATTGAATAAGGATGGTTTTAATGCTGGGAGGGGTGGAAGGGGGAGGGGAGAAAAATGTATAAGCATCATAAGCAATGCACGAAGATCTCTATTTTCTTGCTAATTTGCATTACCTGATCCTTCCAGGTTAAAGTTGAATTTATCATAACTCCCAGGTTTCTCACAACCTAAGAGAACTGAATATGTATTCCTCCAAGCGTCAAGTTATTACGTTTAAAAGAAGTTACTTTGGATATCATGAGAGCAGAGTCGATTATTATGGCCTGTGTTTTGTCAATATTCAACATGAGTTTATTGGCACTTACCCATCTCAAAATAGAAGCAATATCATAATATACAAAACTAATCGACTGATTAATATCAGTTGCTTTGGTATGAAGATAAATCTGAACATCTAAACATCATCTGTGTGCATGTGATATTGGCAAGTAATGAGGCATTTAGGTAAGTCATTAATAAAAATTGCAAATAAAAGTGGACCAAGAATCGAACCCTGAGGAACTCCCGCTTTTACAAGGAGCCAGCAGGACAATTCACTATCAAGGACGACACATCGGCAAAGAACGTTAAGATGGGATTCGAACCAAGCCAAACTCTATGAGAGAAGTTGTAGAGAACTGAAATTTTACTTAGTAATAGGGCATGGTCTGCCGAATCAAAAGCTTTACTGAGGTCAAGCAGCGTTAAAATCGTTAGTACCCGCTTATCAATAACACGACGTATATTATCCATAGCATTAATTAAAACAGTAGTGGTACTGTGACCAGGTCTGAAACCTGACTGGAAAGTATCTAAAAGATTTCCTTTTAATAGGTATGTACATGTTTACTGATGCACCAGGTGTTCAAGAGCTTTGGAAACAGCAGGTAGGATGCTTATAGGGTGGAAGTCTTTGGATTATTTTGGAGATTTAATTTTTGGAATTGGTTTAATAAACGAGTACTTCCATATAGTCGGATATTGACCTGTAGTAAGTGTTGCATTAAAAATGTGCTCCATAACAGATACAACAAATGGTGACATTATATCCAGCATTTTAATTTTTTTTTTGTCATTACAGACCGCTTCACTTTTAATGCGACGCAGGGCCTTCGCAACATCTAAGCACGACATAACCGCACGTTTTCTGTGTGATGCACAAGGTTTGCAGCAGAAAACTTTTGATATGTTACTAAAAAATGTTGATTCTACCACTGTTGAAAAAGGCAGCGTTTATATATTTTTTCTTACATTAAAAACCTTAGTTTCCTAAGACCGAAATTTGCCCCAACCCGAGCAACTTTAGGTTCCCGCAGTACAATACACACTACGTCGCTCGGAACCTTTCACTGGTCAGATCAATTGAGTCAGAGCAATATACCATTTTAATGCTTAAGAATCATGCAACAATCTTTTCTAACGTCTTTTAAGTCGGTCCATTCAGGTTTATGTTATCTGTATTTTCATTCATTTGATAATTATATTTCATAATATGAAACATTTTTCAATTATATCACGTTGAATAATATATTTAGATAAATTTTGTTTGGTTCACTACAGTAATAATGTTTACGGAATGCAATATTGTGGAGCACTCAAGAAGCTATTATTCAAAGTTTTACTTTACGTTTTTGGTGTAAAGCACAAGGTTTGCGGAGGTTAATTTAACATGTAACTAGAAAAAGATGATATTACAACTGTACCAAATCTCAGTTTGGGGTGAATATTTCATAGGTTACAAAACCTCGATTTCATGGGAGCGAAAGTCACCCCAGCCTTTGCAGCTGTAGCACTGTCGCAATACGTACACAACAATGCTACACTCGGATCGCTCTAGCGATTTAATCAATTACTCAAGCCTCTTCAAATATATATCACATTTTAGCTTACGAAATATGCACAAATTTTTTTTTTTTTAACGTAATTATTACATCGGACCCTTTATTTTAATGTGATTCATATTTTTATGTCATTGACTGAGATAAAGAAAAAAACACTTTTTTTTATTACTTCATCGATTTATATCAAACCTTTTATACTAATATTTGGCACATGTTTTAACATAAATGTGTGAAATAGTGTTTCTAGATTATTTTGATGCATTTATGGAGAGGCTATGTTAAAAACTGCGTAAATAAGAAACATTTTAATGGACTGTTGTGAGTCGCTGTCATCTAGGACGTAACTGCACGTTTTCGGTGATACGCTAAATGACTACAGCGGTAAACATTCAGTATATATTTAGCATAGTTGACTCTACCACTGTGCAAAAATTCATCTTTGGGCAAAGTTTTCACAAACTTTTGTTTCCTGGGATATAGCTTTCCTGTAGCCTTGTCTGAACCCAGTTAACTAGCCCCGGGGGGAAGGTCAGTGGGTGGCCCTGAGTGAATAGGCGATCGTCGCACGAACAATGAGTGACGCGACTACAATGACGGACTGCGAGGCCCCTTCCACGAGCGAACAGCCGGTTACCATGGTCGGGAGGTCTCTACGACAGACAGCCCCCCTCCCTCCCTAGTGACGAGGGGCACCAGTACCCGCGGGTCCCAGGAAACAAAGGTTTCAACCTGTGAAAAATTTGTCCAAAGCTGAATTTTTGCACAGTGGTAGAGTCGACTATGCTTAATAACATACCGAAAGTTTACCACTGTAGACCTTGTGCGTATCACTGAAAATTTGCAGTTAAGTCCTAGATGACAGCGACTTGCAGCAGTTCATTAAAATGCTTCCCATTTTCGCACTTTTAACCGTAGACTGTCGATAGCTATATGAAAATAATCTTAAAGCACTACTACTCACATTTATAATGAATAAAGTTCTAAAAGTTAATATTAAAGGTAAGAAAAAAATGTTAAATTAATGAAATAAGTTTTTTTACATCAGTCAAGGCAATAAAAAGACAATTCACTTAAAAATAAAGGGTCTTACGCAAATATTTCTTCAACAAAAGTTGTTGTATAGTTCTTAAGCTTTACAGGGACATATCTCTCAAAAGTCTAGCTTAATTTATAAGATCACTAGAGACTCCCGAGCTTATCAGTGTCGTCTACGCACTGCGACAGAGTCACAGCCGCAAGCGCTGTGGCCACTCTCACTCCCACGAAATCGAAGATTTTTAATCTTTGTAAAATTTGCTCCTAACTGAAATTTAAAACAGTGGTAACATTCAAGTTTTCTAGCAACATTTGAAATGTTTACCTCCGCAAACCTTGCGCGGAACACCGAAAACGAGAAGTTAAGTCCTAAATAATACTTTATTGACCACTCAACAATATGGCAACATAACGTAATTACTATAGTATACTTTCAGAAAAGCAAACCAAAACTTACTCAAAACATTATTCTCAATGATTAAATTTAAAAATCTTTCACTACGTTTGACTAAATATGATATTTATTCAATAATATTAGAAGAGAGGTGTTCTGAAAAAAAGGGCACAAATGAAAATACGTATAACAAAAACACGTAGAGCCCGAAATGAAAACATTAAATAAAAGTAGTTGCAAAGTTCTTAAACTTTAAATTAGTTTATTTGTTGAGAGCTTGGTACAATGTGTCTGACCGCTAAAGCGATCCGAGCCACGAAGTGTATACTACTGCGAGGTTGTCGAAGTAGGCTCGGGTCGGGACGAATTTCGCCGTAAAGAAACAAAGGTTTTTAATACATGGAAAATTATCCCAAAGAAGAAACTTTGTACAGTTGTAGAATGAACGTTTCTTAGTAACATATCAAAAGTTTACCGATGCAAACCTTGTGCGTCACGCCAAAAACGAGCAGTTAAGCCCAAAATATCAATTTTTTGCAATGATCCACAATAATGGATATTGCAAATGCAGTTTATGGAGTAGACTGACAGTATGGAACCCAAAATAATCTAGAAATATTGCCCTATCTGAGGATAGTGATAAAAAGTACAAAGTTTAAACATCTTTCTATAAAATAGACAATTTAAACCATTAAAGTTAACGAATTCACTTTCGTTCAATTTTTAGGAAATATAAATACATTTTACATAAACTTAAAGAGCCCAAAATGGAAATCGCTTAGAGTAAACGTTGTTGCATATTTATTCATCTTTAAATTGGTATATTTGTTAAGTGTCTCATACAATTAGTCTGACCGCTGAAGCGATCCGAGCCGCGTAGTGTATACTACTGCGATGTTGTCGAAGTAGCCTCGGGTCGGGACGAATTTAGCTGTAAAGAAACAAAGGTTTTTAATACATGGAAAATTATCCCAAAGAAGAAACTTTGTACAGTAGTAGAATGAACGTTTCTTAGTAACATATCAAAAGTTTACCGTTGCAAACCTTGTGCGTCACGCAAAAAACGAGCAGTTAAGCCCAAAATGTCAATTTTTTGCAATGATCCACAATAATGGATATTGCAAATGCAGTTTATGAAGTAGACTGACAGTATGGAACCCAAAATAATCTAGAAACATTTCCCTATCTGAGGATAGTGATAAAAAGTACAAAGTTTAAACATCTTTCTATAAAATAGACAATTTAAATCATGAAAGTTAACGAATTCACTTACATTCAATTTTTAGGAAATATAAATACATTTTACATAAACTTAAAGAGCCCAAAATGGAAATCGCTTAGAGTAAACGTTGTTGCATATTTATTCATCTTTAAATTGGTATATTGTTTAAGTGTCTCATACAATTAGTCTGACCGCTAAAGCGATCCGAGCCGCGTAGTGTATACTACTGCGATGTTGTCGAAGTAGGCTCGGGTCGGGACGAATTTCGCTGTAAAGAAACAAAGGTTTTTAATACATGGAAAATTATCCCAAAGAAGAAACTTTGTACAGTTGTAGAATGAACGTTTCTTAGTAACATATCAAAAGTTTACCGATGCAAACCTTGTGCGTCACGCCAAAAACGAGCAGTTAAGCCCAAAATGACAATTTTTCGCAACGATCAACTATAATGGATATTGCAAATGCAGTTTATGGAGTAGACTGACAGTATGGAACCCAAAATAATCTAGCTACATTGCCCTATCTGAGGATAGTGATAAAAAGTACAAAGTTTAAACATCTTTCTATAAAATAGACGATTTAAATCATTAAAGTTAACGAATTCACTTTCATTCAATTTTTAGGAAATATAAATACATTTTACATAAACTTAATGAGCCCAAAATGGAAATCGCTTGGAGTAAACGTTGTTGCATATTTATTCATCTTTAAATTTGTATATTTTTTAAGTGTCTCATACAATTAGTCTGACCGCTAAAGCGATCCGAGCCGCGTAGTGTATACTATTGCGATGTTGTCGAAGTAGGCTCGGGTCGGGACGAATTTCGCTGTAAAGAAACAAAAGTTTTTAATACATGGAAAATTATCTTAAAGAAGAAACTTTGTACAGTTGTAGAATGAACGTTTCTCAGTAACATATCAAAAGTTTACCGTTGCAAACCTTGTGCGTCACGCAAAAAACGAGCAGTTAAGCCCAAAATGACAATTTTTTGCAACGTTCCACAATAATGGATATTGCAAATGCAGTTTATGGAGTAGACTGACAGTATGGAACCCAAAATAATCTAGAAACATTTCCCTATCTGAGGATAGTAATAAAAAGTACACAATTTTAACATCTTTGTATAAAATATACAATTTAAATCATTAAAGTTGATAAATTCATTTTCATTCAATTTTACGGAAACGTTAATACATCTTACATAAATATAAAGAGCCCTACGTGAAAATCGCTTTCAATAAACGTTGTTGCATATTTATTCTTCTCTAAATGGGTATATTTGTTAAGGGATTCATACAATTTGTTTGACCCCTGAAGCTATCCGAGCCGTGTAGTGTGTACTACTGTGAGGTTGCCGAAGTCGGCTTGTTGTCGGGACGAATTTCGCTGTTAAGAAACATGGAAAATTATCCCAAAGCAGAAACTTTGTACAGTTGTAGAATAAACGTTTCTTAGTAATATACAAAAAGTTTACCGATGATCCCTTGTGATCACACCAATAACGAGCAGTTAAGTCCTAAATGATAATTTCCCAAACGATCCACAAAATTGTGTTTCGTAAATAATTTAATAACTCTATAAATACTTTTTTTAAGTAGGCTCCCAGTATACAGCAAACTTGTTTTGTCCTCAAACGCCATACTACTACGGTAATAGGAATATGAAATCACTATAGACAAGATTTTGTTCCGTTTACTATGGCGAAACCAGAGCTAACCGAGAAATGACCGAACGTCCCGGAAAGTTGTGATATTTGACGATATTGCGCGAGTAGCACACCCGTACGTGACTACAGAGAATGGATAGTTTCCTTAACCGTTAGAATTTCTGGTACGAACACCCTCTCACAGGTAGGGTCATAAAATATGGTCAAACTCTCGCAAAAACATCCACCACCGCTCTTTGCCACTAGCAATCCTACGACGTCAGCTAGGCGCAGCACTCAAATACATTAACTTATTAAAAAAAACTGAATATGTAATGCTACCTATACGTTTTACAACACAACTCGTGTTTTATATATTTTCTGGAAAAAAAAACCTATTATTATAGGAATTATGTTGTAAAAGTGAAAAAAAAAACTTAGTGTGCATTTACGATGTATCGTTTTATTCAATTTTTATGTAGTAAACAGATTTTAAAGAAGTAAATATATAATTTTTCATTTTGTCGAATACAGGCTACATTAAAATTTTGCATTGTTCTGATCGAAAATAAAACGATGTATCAGAAATAAAAAAAAATTTGTTGCTAAAAAAATAATTTTTTATAATAAAATTTTTGAAACAGAATAAGTCCATGCAGATATAAAACCAGAGGTCCTCTAGAGTTTTTCATTTACAAGTTCCAAGCAGAAATCGTTTATTGTTAATTTTATTGTATCTAAAAACATTCATATAAGAAAAAAAAAATGCATATCTCATTACATGTAACATACACCCTCTCATATGAATTAGCTATGTTTTAAGTAATCCCTAAATAAGACCCAGTTGAATGAGTGTCGCAGTACGCAGTGTGTCGCAATGCCGCGGCGGTGGCCGTGAGAGATCAGTACGTCCGCAGTACACTGCAACGCTCGAGCCGCTTTAATGAGCCAACTAATTACGTTAGACTCTTTATAAATATACCGTCTTAAAGCTAAAGGTATAACCAAAAACATTTATTTAGACATTTTTCGCATTGGATTCTTCAAATTGGTGTAAATATTATTTTTATCTGAGTGGCAAAGATAAAAAATAATATGTCATGAATTAATCGCTTAATATCACATCTTTAATATTAACAATTTATGCTTTTTACAACATTAATAACTGTATTAGAGTCTCAAGATTATTTTGGTAGTTTTATGGACAGTCTAAATTAAAAACTGTACAAATGGGTAGCATTTTAATGGACTGATGTAATCACTGTCATCTAGGACTTAAATGCAAATTTTCGGTGATACGCACAAGGTCTACAGCGGTAAACTTTCGGTATGTTATTAAGCATAGTCAAATCTACAACTGTGCAAAAATTCAGCTTTGGACAAATTTTTCACAGGTTTGTGGCTTTTTAAGTCTTGGTTTCCTGGACATTTCATGCGCTCAAAGGAGCACACGTGCCAAAACCGCTTTCGTCACGGCTCCATCGCCGAGTATCACCGCGCGGCCAAGGCGCCCAACACTCGGGCCCCCTGTAGTCCAGGAAACCAAGACTTAAAAAGGCACAAACCTGTGAAAAATTTGTCCAAAGCTGAATTTTTGCACAGTTGTAGAGTCGACTATGCTTAATAACATACCGAAAGTTTACCGCTGTAGACCTTGTGCGTATCACCGAAAATTTGCATTTAAGTCCTAGATGACAGCGACTTACATCAGTCCATTAAAATGCTACCCATTTGTACAGTTTTTAATTTAGACTGTCCATAAAATTACCAAAATAATCTTGAGACTCTAATACAGCCATTAATGTTCTAAAAGCATAAATTGTTAATATTAAAGATATGATATTAAGCGATTAATTCATGACATATTTTTTTTATCTTTGCCACCCAGATAAAAATACTATTTATACCAATTTGAAGAGTCCATTGCGAAAAATGCCCAAATAAATGTTTTTGGTTATACCTTTAGCTTTAAGACAGTATATTTATAAAGAGTCTAACATAATTAGTTGGCTCATTAAAGCGGCCCGAGCGTTGCAGTGTACTGCGGCCGTACTGATCTCTCACGGCCACCGCCGTTCCAGCGCTGAATTGCGACACACTGCGTACTGCGACACTCATTCAACTGGGTCTTATTTAGGGATTACTTAAAACATAGCTAAGTCATATGAGAAAGTGTATTTGTGTTACATGTAATGAGATATGCATTTTTTTCTTATATGAATGTTTTTTGATACAATAAAATTAACAATAAACGATTTCTGCTCGGAACTTGTAAATGAAAAACTCTAGAGGACCTCTGGTTTTATATCTGCATGGATTTATTGTTTCAAAAATTTTATTATAAAAAATTATTTTTTTAGCAACAATTTTTTTTATTTCTGATACATCGTTTTATTTTAGATCAGAACAATGCAAAACTTTTAATGTAGCCTGTATTCGACAAAATAAAAAATTATATATTTACTTCTTTAAAATCAGTTTACTACATAAAAATGGAATAAAACGATACATCGTAAATGTACTCTGAGTTTTTTTTCACTTTTACAACATAATTCCTATAATAATAGGGTTTTTTTTTCCAGAAAATAGATAAAACACGAGTTGTGTTGTAAAATGTATAGGTAGCATTACATATTAATTTTTTTTAATAAGTTAATGTATTTGAGTGCTGCGCCTAGCTGACGTCGTTGGATTGCTAGTGGCAAAGAGCAGTGGTGGATGTTTTTGCAAGATTTTGACCGTATTTTATGACCCTACCTGTGAGAGGGTGTTCGTACTAGAAATCCTAACGGTTAGGGAAACTATCCATTCTCTGTAGTCACGTACAGGTGTGCTACTCGCGCAATATCGTCAAATATCACAACTTTCCGGGACGTTCGGTCATTTCTCGGTTAGCTCTGGTTTCACCATAGTAAACGGAACAAAATCTTGTCTGTAGTGATTTCATATTCCTATTACCGTAGCAGTATGGCGTTTGAGGGCAAACCAAGTTTGCTGTATACTGAGAGCCTACTTAAAAAAAGTATTTATGGAGTTATTAAATTATTTACTAAACACAATTTTGTGGATCGTTTGGGAAATTATCATTTAGGACTTAACTGCTCGTTATTGGTGTGATCACAAGGGTTACATCGGTAAACTTTTGACATGTTACTAAGAAACGTTTATTCTACAACAGTACAAAGTTTCTGCTTTGGGATAATTTTCCATGTTTCTTAACAGCGAAATTCGTCCCGACCCCAAGCCGACTTCGGCAACCTCACAGTAGTACACACTACACGGCTCGGATCGCTTCAGCGGTTAGACGAATTGTATGAGACACTTAAAAAATATACCAATTTAAAGATGAATAAACATGCAACAACTTTTACTTTAAGCGATTTCCATGTTGGGCTCTTTAAGTTTATGTAAAATGTATTTATATTTCCTTAAAATTTAATGAAAGTGAATTCGTTAACTTTTTTGATTTAAATTGTCTATTTTATAGAAAGATGTTTAAACTTTGTACTTTTTATCACTATCCTCAGATAGGGCAATGTTTCTAGATTATTTTGGGTTCCATACTGTCAGTCTACTCCATAAACTGCATTTGCAATATCCATTATTGTGGATCGTTGCAAAAAATGGTCATTTTGGGCTTAACTGCTTTTTTTGGCGTGACGCACAAGGTTTGCATCGGTAAACTTTTGACATGTTACTAAGAAACGTTCATTCTACAACTGTACAAAATTTCTTCTTTGGGATAACTTTCCATGTATTAAAAACCTTTGTTTCTTTACAGCGAAATTCGTCCCGACCCGAGCCTACTTCGACAACCTCGCAGTAGTATACACTACGCGGCTCGGATCGCTTTAGCGGTCATACACATTGTACCAGACTCTCAACAAATAAACTAATTTAAAGTTTAAGAACTTTGCAACTACTTTTATTTAATGTTTTCACATCGTGCTCTTCGTGTTTTTGTAATACGTATTTCCATTTATTCATTTTTTTTTATATATATAACACCTCTCCTCTAATATTATTGAATAAATAGCATATTTAGTCAAACGTAGTGAAAGATTTTTCAATTTAATCATTGAGAATAATGTTTTGAGTAAGTTTTGGTTACGTTATAGTACCATATTGTTGAGTGGTTAATAAAGTATTATTTAGGACTTAACTTCTCGTTTTTCGGTGTTCCGCGCAAGGTTTGCGGAGGTAAACATTTCAAATGTTACTAGAAAACTTTAATGTTACCACTGTTTTAAATTTAAGTTAGGAGCAAATTTTACAAAAATTAAAAATCTTCGATTTCGTGGGAGTGAGAGTGGCCACAGCGCTTGCGGCTGTGACTCTGTCGCAGTGCGTAGACGACACTGATAAGCTCGGGAGTCTCTAGTGATCTTATAAATTAAGCTAGACTTTTGAGAGATATGTCCCTGTAAAGCTTAAGAACTATACAACAACTTTTTTTCAAGAAATATTTGCGTAAGACCCTTTATTTTTAAGTGAATTGTCTTTTTATTGCCTTGACTGATGTAAAAAAACATATTTCATTAATTAAACATTTTTTTCTTACCTTTAATATTAACACTTAGAACTTTATTCATTATAAATGTGAGAATTAGTGCTTTAAGATTATTTTCATATAGCTATCGAGAGTATACGGTAAAAAGTACGTAAATCGGAAGCATTTTAATGAACTGCTGCAAGTCGCTGTCATCTAGGACTTAAATGGTAATTTTCAGTGATACGCACAAGGTCTACAGCGGTAAACTTTCGGTATGTTATTAAGCATAGTCGACTCTACCACTGTGCAAAAATTCAGCTTTGGACAAATTTTTCACAGGTTGAAACCTTTGTTTCCTAAAACCCCGACCGACTTTCTCCAGGAGGAATTCACAGCCCTACGACTATCTGTCCATAACTTGCGGTTTCTGGCAAACCGCGGGACCAGGCAGAAGAGCGAGGGCGCCTCAGGCCTGCGATCCTGAGCGCATCCGCGCCCTACGCGAGCTCGCAGGCGGCTCATAAGAGTAGACGACTACAGGCGTCCGGCGCCACACGCAGTGCAGCAGGTGCCAGCGCTTCGGCCACTCACAATAGAATGGACTCGAGCTAGTTATTATTTCAACCATAACAATACAAACAATTTAAACATAATTTCCAACATGGCCTGCATTCCCTTTCTCTCATGTTTACTGGCGACTCGTTGGCCACTACTCTGGTAACAAAATAAACTCAGTTCAGGCACGAGTAGGAAAAAACCATACACTGCTCCCAGTCCACGACAAATCTCTCTCATACCTTGGCCATAAGATAAACACAACAGGTCTTAAAGAACAATCATCCTCGGTGAGCTATTTATTAAACCTAATGTGTAGCTAGTATTAAAATACATAAACCACATGAAAATTACATTTATAACTAATATATTATTACGACAGGCTGCCCTCTGAACACTAACAGTCCTAATAATACAGGCAGCCTCAGTCCTTTTTAAGTTCGCTAGTTCACGAAGAGACCAGTCAGTCGACGCCAATATAGGTACTCGGGCAGGCAATGGGTACTACTGCCTCTCGGTCCGCGGCTCAGCGATATGGCCGCATCTCCAGGCGATTGTTCATCTCGTCCAGGAATGCCTGAGCTCCGCATCTGGGTCCTGGGCGCAACCCCAGGATCAGCCACGACCAGCGGCCTGGACTGCGACTCGCTCGCGGCTCTGCTACTCGCTGGTGACCCGGTACCAATTCCAAACCTCTCCCTGGACTCCGGGTCTAGGGTACCCACTGCTGATCAGCAAACAGCGCTTTAAGTTGTGGTACTCGCCTTGGTCCTCAGGCGAGTAGGGACTCACTAGGCAGGTGGGTAGTTGGCAGACCTGGTTCCAATCTCCAACACTCGCTCAGTCTTCTCGGTCGCTTTATCACGGCCGTTAGGTGTCACATGAAACCAAGCCTCACGTAGCCAGACCCACCGACGCTCGTGCAATGTAACTTAGCCTCACACTTGAAGCTCAGTGAATCACTCCGACGGCAAGTAACTGTCCAGGGTAATGATGTGACCGTAGTTCAAATCTTACAAGTCTGAAAGAAGACGTAAGTTATAAAAAAAATATTTAATAGCAAAATAATTGGTTAAATTCACTGTTTATTTTACAGTTTATTTTCAGTGGTTGTGCACAATAGATTTCTCTCAAAACCGCTCGCTTGAAAAGAGACTTATTATGAAAGCAATTATTTATTTAGAATCGTTAACTTGCATTAATGACTTCGGTTGTTTCCTAAAAATAGTTACATATAAGTCCAACACTATAATGATTTTCAATATTACACTTTGTGTCTTGCAACTGTCGTTGCTTATAATGTGACGAAAAATACTAAAGAACAGCTGTCGGTATTTATTCAGAAGATCTCACGGCCCAGCTTAAAAATGTGGATGGTACAAATTGTAAAGGATACCTTTAGCTTACATTGGAATAATGTGTTATGTTCGGACAATCCTTAGTTTGACCCCTATGAATTAAAATTTATCATACAAATTTGGAATGCAATGGTCCATGTTTAGCTAGAGATTTTTTAAGTACTTATTTTTCAAACTTAAATATTTTCTAGTTTATTGCAGAGCAGAACTTTCAAATTTGTATACGTATTGTAAAACATTTCTTTCTCGGTTGAGAATGAAGAAAAAAATTATTTTATTTAAACACATTTCGCGCAGGCTACTTCAGTCATTCGGCGCACTTTTTTGTTGGTAAAAGTATATACAGAAGATCTCACGGCCCAGCTTAAAATTGTGAATGGTACATATGGTAAAGGATACCTTTAGCTAACATTGGAATCATGTGTTATGTTCGGACAATCCTTAGTTTGATCCCTATGAATTAAAATTAATCATAAATATTTGGCTGTCGTGGTCCATGTTTAACTAGTGTTTTTTTAAGAACTTATTTTTCAAAAATAAATATTTTCTGGTTTATTTCTGAGTAGAACTTTCAATTTTGTATACTTATTGTAAAACATTTCTTTCTCGATTGAGAATGAAGAAAAAAATTATTTTATTCAAGCCCATTTCGCGCAGGCTACTTCAGTCATTCGGCGCACTTTTTTTGTTGGTAAAAGTATATACAGAAGATCTCACGGCCCAGCTTAAAATTGTGGATGGTACAAATTGTAAAGGATACCTTTAACTTACATTGGAATCATGTGTTATGTTCGGACAATCCTTAGTTTGATCCCTATGAATTAAAATTTATCATAAATATTTGGCTGTCGTGGTCCATGTTTAGCTAGTGTTTTTTTAAGAACTTATTTTTCAAACATAAATATTTTCTGGTTTATTGCTGAGTAGAACTTTCAATTTTGTATACTTATTGTAAAACATTTCTTTCTTGATTGAGAATGAAGAAAAAAATTATTTTATTCAAGCCCATTTCGCGCAGGCTACTTCAGTCATTCGGCACACTTTTTTGTTGGTAAAAGTATATACAGAAGATCTCACGGCCTAGCTACAAATTGTGGCTGGTACAAATTGTAAAGAAAGCCTTTGGCTAACATTGGAATCATGTGTTATGTTCGGACAATCTTTAGTTTGATCCCTATGAATTAAAATGTATAATAAAAATCTCGCTGCAGTGGTCCATGTTCAATAAGTGTTTTTTTTAAGTACTTATATTTAAAACTAAAATATTATCTTGTTTATTGTTGAGCAGAACTTTCAAATTTGTATACGTATTGTAAAACATTTCTTTCTCGGTTAAGAATGAAGAAAAAAATTATTTTATTCAAACACATTTCGCGCAGGCTACTTCAGTCATTCGGCACACTTTTTATTGGTAAAAGTATATACAGAAGATCTCACGGCCCAGCTTAAAATTGTGGATGGTACAAATTGTAAAGGATACCTTTAGCTTACATTGGAATAATGTGTCATGTTCGGACAATCCTTAGTTTGATCCCTATGAATTAAAATGTATCATACAAATTGGGAAGGGAATGGTCGATGTTTAGCTAGAGTTTTTTTTAAGTACTTATTTTTCAAACTTAAATATTTTCTTGTTTATTGCTGAGTAGAACCTTCACTTTCGTAAGCTTATTTGAAATATTTTTTTTTTTCAGATTGAGAATGAAGGAAAAAAGTATTTAATTCGAGCACATTTCGCGCAGGCTACTTCAGTCATTCGGCGCACTTTTTTGTTGGTAAAAGTATATACAGAAGATCTCACGGCCCAGCTTAAAATTGTGGATGGTACATATTGTAAAGGATACCTTTAGCTAACATTGGAATCATGTGTTATGTTCGGACAATCCTTAGTTTGATCCCTATGAATTAAAATTAATCATAAATATTTGGCTGTCGTGGTCCATGTTTAACTAGTGTTTTTTTAAGAACTTATTTTTCAAACATAAATATTTTCTGGTTTATTGCTGAGTAGAACTTTCAATTTTGTATACTTATTGTAAAACATTTCTTTCTCTATTGAGAATGAAGAAAAAAATTATTTTATTCAAGCCCATTTCGCGCAGGCTACTTCAGTCATTCGGCGCACTTTTTTGTTGGTAAAAGTATATACAGAAGATCTCACGGCCCAGCTTAAAATTGTGGATGGTACAAATTGTAAAGGATACCTTTAGCTAACATTGGAATCATGTGTTATGTTCGGACAATCCTTAGTTTGATCCCTATGAATTAAAATTTATCATAAATATTTGGCTGTCGTGGTCCATGTTTAGCTAGTGTTTTTTTAAGAACTTATTTTTCAAACATAAATATTTTCTGGTTTATTGCTGAGTAGAACTTTCAATTTTGTATACTTATTGTAAAACATTTCTTTCTCGATTGAGAATGAAGAAAAAAATTATTTTATTCAAGCCCATTTCGCGCAGGCTACTTCAGTCATTCGGCACACTTTTTTTTTGGTAAAAGTATATACAGAAGATCTCACGGCCTAGCTACAAATTGTGGCTGGTACAAATTGTAAAGAAAGCCTTTGGCTAACCTTGGAATCATGTGTTATGTTCGGACAATCCTTAGTTTGATCCCTATGAATTAAAATGTATAATAAAAATCTCGCTGCAGTGGTCCATGTTCAATAAGTGTTTTTTTTAAGTACTTATTTTTAAAACTAAAATATTATATTGTTTATTGTTGAGCAGAACTTTCAAATTTGTATACGTATTGTAAAACATTTCTTTCTCGGGTGAGAATGAAGAAAAAAATTATTTTATTCAAACACATTTCGCGCAGGCTACTTCAGTCATTCGGCACACTTTTTTGTTGGTAAAAGTATATACAGAAGATCTCACGGCCCAGCTTAAAATTGTGGATGGTACAAATTGTAAAGGATACCTTTAGCTTACATTGGAATAATGTGTCATGTTCGGACAATCCTTAGTTTGATCCCTATGAATTAAAATTTATCATAAAAATTTGGAAGAGAATGGTCGATGTTTAGCTAGAGTTTTTTTTTAAGTACTTATTTTTCAAGCTTAAATATTTTCTGGTTTATTGGTGAGTAGAACCTTCACTTTCGTATGCTTATTTGAAACATTTTTTTTTTTTAGATAGAGAATGAAGGAAAAATATTTAATTCGAGCACATTTCGCGCAGGCTACTTCAGTCATTCGGCGCAATTTTTTGTTGGTAAAAGTATATACAGAAGATCTCACGGCCCAGCTTAAAATTGTGGATGGTACAAATTGTAAAGGATACCTTTAGCTAACATTGGAATCATGTGTTATGTTCGGACAATCCTTAGGTAATTTTTTTCCCATGAATTAATATATTTATATGATTTCATTTTCAAGATTTTTTATTTAGTTTGACCATTATCTCTTAATTATTTTAATAAAAAAATGGTTGCGGGTTTTAGTAATTATACTACGTGCTTATTAAATGATTTGCCATTTTTTTTTTATTTTTTTATCATTTTGCTATGATGGTTTTGGTTGCGGTAGTATTTTTCTCTGCCCATCACCCTGCGCCATCTTGTTTCCGGTGTTGGTGTTGGTATATACAATATAGAACTTTACCGAGCTAAATTTCTAGCACACCGCAAATGTACACAATTGTTTTGTTTTTGGTTTTTGTTTTTTTACTTGTGGTCTCCAGCAGATAGCAAACGACAAGGACTTGAAGAATATAGGATTATTGAAAAATGCACTGAGATACTACTAAATAAATATTCGTACAAATCTAACGCAGTCTGTCGGAATAGAGGTCGAGCGATAAAATTTTCTAAGAAAGCTCCGATGAAAGTAAGGATGACTGAAATGATATGGATATATTGCGACGGTGGAGAAAGTTGGATATAGCGCGGTAAATAGCAAAAGGAGCACCTATTAACATATCTGTAATTTCATTGCGAATGGTAGTCATAACTCTTTTAACTCCTGTAACAAACTTGTTCTATTTGAAAATTGTGGGCATTCGAACAAAAAATTATTAGTATCGGCTGACTGCGCTCCATGATCACATATTGGATTTTGTATAATGTTTATTTTAGCAAGATGGGGAGATGTATAATTATGATTGGAACAGATGTGAAAATAAGTACAATAAGTGTATTGATCTAAAGAGTTGGCCTTTCGGAAGTGTTGAGGGTCAAATGTCGGGTGTAATAAAGTATATAAAGAAGGGTGTGCTTCCCGGTAACTGATACAATCCATTTTCCATTTTTGTAAAATCAAATGTTGAGACATGTGTAAAGACACATGATAGAAATATCATGAGTTAATTGGCCACTCCGCGATGCTATCTTAGCTAGTTTGTCAACAGTTTCATTTCCATGAATATCAATGTGACCGGGAACAAATAATTTTTAAATATACGACCCTAATTATACTGTTGTAAACAAACATTTTGAATCTCCCAAATCAAAGGTTCCGTTGGAGGAGAAAAGAATAAGAGGGATTGAATGAAACTGGGTGAGTCTGTATGACTGTATTCACCAGTTCCTGTTTAACGCAGTATTGAACAGCTTGGTAAATTGCGGTTGTTTCTACCTGGAATATGGGGCTGTAAGAAGGCAATTTGTAGAGTCCCAATTGTTTTTTTGAAGGGAGATGAAAAGGCCGAACCCACTTGTTTGCCATCTATCGAGGCATCTGTGAAAATTCGGTGCAAACCAGGCAATGAGTTTCCGTCGCCCGGGTTCTCGTGTTCGAGACTCGGCGGTGTTCCTAGCGGGAAGGCTGTTCTGTTGCGAGGAAACGTGTCCGGGAGGGCGCCAGGCTAACACGGTGGTTAGCCACGAGGTGGATCGTGAGGTTCGGAAGCCCCTGCGTGGCCCGCTAGGAACGGCGGCGGTGGTGATGATGCTAGGGATCCTTAATGCCTGTTGCCCCACTGGCCCTACACAGCATAGGACGCTGATCCCTAACTGGATTGGTGAGGTTCAGAAATAATATAAACGGCTTTGCACTGTCGTTCACACGTCGCGCACGGAGTGTTCGAAGTGGACTTTTAATTACGATGGCAAATTACACAGCACTTACAATCACACGAATTCCCTAACATAAAGTACATTGTCAATTACACACGAGGTGCTCTGACCCGCCGTCACTAACGTTGTACCCTCACGCCAGTTTCAGTTGAGGGAGAGTGTTTGATTAAAGTCGGCTAATCCCGTAATTGGTAATCTGCGATACGCTGGCCCACCTATGTGGACCGCGGCTCGCTATTAAATTAAGAACACGTTTACTTTTGGATGTAGCCAGTGCCTGTGCACTTGGCAATTAATTAAAGGTCTGTGGTGGCGGGAGTCGGCCCGTACCGTATATGGCACGGCCCCACGTAATGCGTTGACGCCAACCGCCGGTGCTCCCTCTGGTCCGCAAAGGTCGTTATGCCACAACAACACTGGCTCCGAAGTGCGACGAACACGCCCGAGCGTGATCTTCACAAAGTGTAAGAAAGTGCACCGCAACGAACGCCGCGACGACGACAGCGCCCGGCCGGGTGTGGCAATGCGCCTAATTAAACTCTTGATTATTTTGTTAATTAGAACAACCAAATTAATAACAATTTAAAAGAAGGGTTCATGTAAGGGTAATTATGTCTAATTGTCTTATAAGCATATGTCGTGTAATTTGTTTCTAAGTCCAAAACTGGTCGGGTCGGTTTTCCCGCGTTCCACGCGTTTAGGCGCGAGGCCGCCGGGCGGTCTCGAGCAGTCTTCGTCGCGGGCTCTCCGGGGTCGGACGCTCCGCGAACGTCGGGCCAGCACTTCTAGTTTCTCATCAACATTTCAGCAATAGTGTAAGTTTCTACAAACCTTTCAATTAGCTCGGCGCCGACCCCACTTAAGTCGCACGATACTTCGTGCGACATTTAACTTAATATTTAATTCCCTTTAGGGATTTTTAACGTAATACGTAAGGCCATGTCCAGTTTAAGGACCGCGTAATATTGGCACGCAGTTTTCGGCTCCAGTAGCCCATTAATTGTTATCGTCGAGAATCTTGTGAAAGACTGAATAACTTTCATATTGTAACTTTCTTCATGTTTTAGTGTAATTGGCAACGTGTGTTTTAAGTGACTATCTTGCCACGCATTGAGACTTTACGCGTACGTCGCTCACTGACGTGATTGCATAACTTTTCGAGTCTGTAGTTTTGTCGCAGGCTAGGCTGCAAACCACCCTGTTTTCATAATGTTACTATTTTCATAATGCACAGAAAGTTATGACTTATTTTAATGATACTATTATTTATAAAGTCTTATTATTTTGATTGTTATTATTATTATTATTATGAAATTTTATTATTTAATTTGTATATTGTTCGCCCGCAAAAGTTATTTAAATATATTTTTATTAATTATGTATATCTACGAGAGCTATGCTCTATGACCTGAAATGGACTTATAGGGACAGTCAATTGAGTATACCCCTCTAAGGACTAATGAACTTAACGAATTAACGATGATTTTATTCGGGGTATTACTTAAAGAAATTTTCATTGTTGGAAATTTTCGTTTTAAATTTACCGCAATTTTGTGTTTTCAATTGTATTAATGAGTGTTATTTACGGTATTTATATTGTAAATTACGCTAACCGATTTTGGTTTCGGCCAATGAGAGGCCGTGTTTTAGATGTGAGGCGTCTAGAACGTCTTAATTAATAAGAGTTTGGTTGTATGAAGGCGTCTGATGCCGACGCAAAGGCGCGAGGCCTATTTTAAATTTGAAAGTTAGCTAGCTAGATTATGCCATCCGACACTCAGGATGAGCTTAAACGACGTATAAATAAATAATGTGTAAGATTATAAGGGCATATTCTGACGGATATGTTATTAGGAGTGAAAATCTGTAAGTAAAGATCTTGCATTTTGTATCGCCCATAGACATACCCAGCTGTATGTAATTTCGTCGTAAATAACTCCGATTTGACGACAAACTGATTTGTTTTCACATAAAAGGTGTCAATTATCCTGAACTACGTCATGAATTGTTAGTTCCAAGATTTAAATTATTATTTTTATTTTGTGATACCCAGAGGTGAAATGGGAGTACAAGTTTCGTGTCTCTACCATATAAACTGAGTTAAGCCAAGGCAAATACGAACCCAAATATAAACATAAATAGTAATCATACTAATTAATTGTGCTATGATTTCAAACATTTTTCTGTTATGTAAGAATGCGTCCGTAAAAATATCATTTGATTGATTTTCTGAACTTACACTAACGAACTTTTGTGAACGATTCATGTGTGCTACGTATTTTCCTGATGTTTAATTTATATAAGCGCATATCCACGAGTCATGTTCAGTATCGTTAGGATTGTTTTTCTGTGATTTTTATCTAATTATATCAATATTGATTTTTATCTCTACACCTAGGTTAGTTGTCCCTGATGAATAGCAATTTTTTATTATCAATAAAAACCTGAATTCTATCCCTATGTGTTGATACATGTTACCTAGCTGCCTGTGTCCAAGAGTGTGGGTTTTATGATAAATAACATTTTTTTTGCATGTTTCTAATGGTCAGAGTACAAGAGCATAACAGTACCATTGACACATATATATATGTATATATATATTTTGAAAAATAGTGACAGCCAGTGTATATCGTCCCGACAACACACACACAACAAAAGGGTCTATATATAAATAAACGAGTACTATTAATGGTACTGGCACCAGCAGTAAGAACACACCGAAGAAGTTTAGCAGCAGTATAGTATATATTTAATTCCCTTTAGGGATTTTTAACGTAATACGTAAGGCCATGTCCAGTTTAAGGACCGCGTAATATTGGCACGCAGTTTTCGGCTCCAGTAGCCCATTAATTGTTATCGTCGAGAATCTTGTGAAAGACTGAATAACTTTCATATTGTAACTTTCTTCATGTTTTAGTGTAATTGGCAACGTGTGTTTTAAGTGACTATCTTGCCACGCATTGAGACTTTACGCGTACGTCGCTCACTGACGTGATTGCATAACTTTTCGAGTCTGTAGTTTTGTCGCAGACTAGGCTGCAAACCACCCTGATCACAGGGACTCCGCTACTCGTTAACTTTTCTGTATAATTTGTCGCGTCCACAATTCCGTGACTGTATGCTAAATCTTACTCAGAGACACGTAGCCACAGCTTCAGCCCGTCGATTCACTTTGCAACCTATCCTGGTCGTGCGTATTATTCGCCGGCGTTTACGTGTGTCACAGCGGTACGACAACGGACGCGGCCAGTAAAAGGACCATCCAGTGTATCGACGTTGAATAAAGTGCAGTGTTCTGATAATCTGTTTATTAATTATTTTCAAGGCGTCCTGGGTGGCCTAAACAGCCCAGGTAATTTCTGAACGTAATTTTCAAACTCCGAGACGCACTCCTGCCTGCAGCCACGAGGCCGAACCCCCGTTAAAAACCCTGAGATATTTTACAATACTAATAATTAATTAAAAGCTAAAACCAGGCAGCGGGAGTGGCGTCAGAGTTGTGTGGGGCGTGTTAAGTTGATGCGGCTGGGTTAGGCCCTACACCGGTAAAGGACCGGGCGCACACGAGTAGTAATTAAAAAAAAAGGTTTCGGGGTCTGACTATAATTACCAGATTGAAGTTCGACGGAGACAAAGAAATGATGGCTCCCCGTGGGACGTGCGTCCGTCCCAGTCCGCGAGTCGCGCTGTACTGGCGTCTGGCCCTGGCGGGAGGTGTGAGCCCCCTGTCGCGCCAGAGTTTCTAAAATTCTGTTATTCGTAAAAAAATAGATTAATAATAAAAAGCAAGTGGCTCTAAATTCATACAATAAAACTTAATGATTAACTTAATATCTATATATGTTATAGAAATGACATTTAATAAATTGGTATAAAATAAGTTTGAATTATTAGAGTCATACTGGAGACTGTCTTTTTCTTGATAACTACTCCAGTGGCGAATGATAATGCTAATTTGGGGTGGTTTGAGTTATGTCACATATTACACTATTGAATTTAGGCTGAAGGCCGCAAGGGTTGCACTCATAGCTGTTTTAGTAGAAAGCTACACGTTAGTGACCCGGGCACTCCTGCGTCGCACTTGTGTTGCACGGTGTTATTAATTCAAAGTGGCGGATTCATTAAAGTTTAGTGAATTTACTGTGTACATGCCTTGGTTTGTCTTGCCAATTCATGAAGGGTGTTGAAATACCTAAGTTCCGCGGCACTCGCCTGACTCGGGTGGGCCATGGCTAGGGGCGCGTTCCGTTAGCGGGGTCGGATACTGGCGGTTGCAGGTCGGGCTTTAGGGTGGCCTTCAGTCGGACGATGTCAGAGTGGAGGAGTTCAATTTTCTTTGTTATATTTGGGTTATGGAATTTAGCTCCAATATAGATACACTCCAGGGTCTTAAAAAAATCACTTCATATGGTGAATAATACCGATTATGATTAGAGGGAGTGTCCATAGTATAGGTTGGCATTATATAGGCAATTGAAGATGGAAGTGGTAATAATAACTTGTCGATCACTCGAGTAGTGCAGATTTTTAGTTCAAAAATATAAAGGTATGGTCCCTTCCAGCAGAAAGCATGAGATTTGGCATGCATGTAGCCTATATATATGCTATAATGTAGAAGTACAAACACGTCGGGAATTGAATTTCCCCCCCCCCCCCCCTTCATCATTCTATTGGGTCCCAATCGTGATTTTTTCAATATTTAATGAAAATGGTTAAAGATACAATAAAATTTCCCCGAACCAATATGTTCTACATTAAATTATCTAAAGAAAAGTTCTTGGATGTATGTTGATAGGATTTATGGTTTTCAAAATATGACTGCATTTGTTCCAAGGCTCAATAATTTTTTAAAGCCTCGCATCCAAGACGTGCCCGATACATTCATGAAGTCTCGCAGCTGCCTTGCATATTCTATCAATGAACGTGTATGATACATATAAAGCCAAAAAACCAGATACACACATTGACTTCGAAGGATGGAAACAACAATTATCCGAAATTTCAGCCGCATTCTAATACTGGAATATGATTCTCAGTTTAGAACTGACGAGAGCTACGTTTGTGCGTTCTGTCCGCACCTCAAACTTTGACCTATATGTTCAGGCCTTAAAGTCGATGGCTCCATGGTTTTATTGCTGTTAATCATACAAATTATGCCCGATGGATACCAGTGGACATTCGCGATATGGAATTATTACCCATTGTTGCTCCTGAAGTGCACCTTGCATTCTGTTCTGGAAAATTCACTGTCACTAAAACCAATGCGCGTTTTTCCTCGATTGCACTCGACTAGGGCCATGAACAGGAGAACAAATTAGTGAAGAGCACATGAGGAGCAGTAGGACTAACAGAATATGCAGCTGCGTTGAGGCGCTGTATGATTGCTGGGCCTGAGATAACTTACATACTGCGAGAATACGAGCTATCACACGAAAATTCTCTTGAAAATAAGGGAAACATTGAAAAAGACCACCACGAAGAATCAGAGAGCCACCAAAAAATATTTCAGAAAAATGTTAACGCTCTTGTCTCTACAATCTTGGAGATGGATAACTCACTGTTGGATGATGAATTACAATCTTTAGATACTCACATAATTGTTGGAGAAGTTGCTGAAGAACATATGCGATCATTAACAAGTCTTGGAAATACCCAATACACTGAATTCGTGGAGCACCGAATAATTTTAAGGGATGTTTCTATCTTCAATCCTATCAAGAGAAACAATGTCAACATATTTGGCGGTATAGCTTCTTGTAAGTCAAAACAGACCACAAAACTTGCAATGGCAAAAAGTGACGCTGCCATATTTTCCAAAATATATATCACCTGTCAACATAGGCAAGGGGATATGGATGATTTTTTTAAACACAACAACCAACCATTTCCTCCATCCCTCTCGGAGACAGGACATATAAGACCTGTGGCGAAATCTGAACTAATAAAATTTTTAGAAGACAAAAATGAAAATTAAAAAGATGAAAATGAAAGTTGTATAAACGAGACAGATAGCCAAGAACGCGTAGACTGCACTGCATCATTTCTGGATGGGTCTGCTGTCGTTCAAAGGATAAGGCCGGGCACAAACATTACATTTAAAGATTACCGCAAATATTTTATTAGGTACGTTACGAACCAGAAGGGAAATCGAGTAGATGCAGTTTTTGATGCCTATCATGACGACAGTCTCAAGAATTTACACGAGAGAAGCGAGGAACAGGAGTTCGTCAAAGGGTCACATCAGCAGGTAAACTTCCAACAAACTGGCAAAAATTTCTTCGTTCATCGGATAACAAAGTTGAACTATTCAACTTCTTAGCTGACGGGCTCCAGCAGGGGCAACATGAGAAAATGATTGTTGCTACCAAAGGGGAGGAAGTTTTAAGTAATGGTGCCACAGATATGTTTTTCCTGAAGTCGATACAAGAAGAAGCTGATTCCAGACTCTGCCTCCATATCTTACATGCTGTGCAGCATGGTCACACTAGCATTATAATCAGAACTGTGGATACAGATGTAGTCATTATTGCAGTTTCCCTATACGGTGTGCTACAAAAAAGTAAGTTAAAGAAACTTTGGACATCGTTCGGTGTTGTAAAAGCTTCGCGTGTTATTGCTGCCCACCAACTCATGAATACACTTGGTCCAGACAGATGAGTGGCATGTTGTTCTTCCATGCATTTACAGGCTGTGATACTGTATCTGGATTCAGTGGAAAGGGAAAGAAGTCGTTCTGGAAAACATGGAATTCCTTCCCTGAAGTCTATAAAGTAATTCAGGAATTGTCACAGCCTGTAAATACAATTGAACCCCATCAGTTGGATCTTTTGGCGAGATATGTTATCCTTACATATGATAACACAAGCAATGCAGAAGACATCGATCAAACAAGAAAGTTCTTATTTATCAGGGGACGGGCTATGGATAGGCTGCCACCAACATTCGGTGCTCTTCTACAGCACACAAAACGAGCTTGTTTGCAAGCTGGACTGACCTGGGGTCAGAGCTTGATAGCAAAGCCTGAATATCCTAACTTCGAGGATTGGGGATAGGAGAAAGAAGACGGTGTTTGGACTCCATTATGGAGTACGAAAAAAGAAACCTCAGCATCTGTGAAAGCGTTGACGAAGTGTTCCTGTCGCAGCTGCATTACAGGTCGATGTCTATGTAAGAAGTCAGGGCTTCCCTGCACTGACCGCTGTAAGTGCGGAGGAGATTCCTGCGATATGAATTAAAGAATTAATATTTTCTTTGGACGTAGGAGTGCCCAGGTCACTCACGTGTAGCTTTCTACTAAAACAGCTGTGAGTGCAACCCTTGCAGCCTTCAGCCTAAATTCAGTAGTGAAACGTGTGACGTAACGCAAACCGCCGCAAATTAGCATTATCATTCGCCACTGGAGTAGTTATCAAGAAACAGGCAGTCTCCAGCTTGACTCTAATATTCAAACTTATTTTAGACAAACTTATTAAATGTCAATTCTAAAACATATATAGATATTAAGTTAATCATTATGTTTTATTATGTGAATTTAGAGCCACTTAAATTTAGTTAATTATATAGATTTTTACGAATAACGGAACTTTAGAAACTCTGGCGCGACAGGGAGCTCACCCCTCCCCTCGCGCCAGAGCCAGACGCCAGTACAGCGCGACTCGCGGACCGGGACGGACGCACGTCCCACGGGGAGCCAGCATTTCTTTGTTTCACCGAACGTCCATCTGGTAATTATAGTCACAACCAAAACCTTTTTTTAAATACTCCCCGTGTGCGCCCGGTCCTTTTCCGGTGTAGGGCCTAACCCAGCCGCGTCAATTTAACTCGCCCCACACAAAGCATTACGTGGGGCCGTGCAGTATACGGTACGGGCCGTCTCCCGCCGCCCCAGAACTTTAGTTAATCGCCCAGTGCACATGCACAGGCTACATCCAAACTTAAACGTGTTTTTAATTTAATAGCGAGCCGCGGTCCACACAGGTGGGCCCGCGCGCTGCAATTTACTGATTACGAGATTAGCCGACACTAATCGAACGCTCTCCCTCAACTGCGACTGGCGTGAGGGCTTAATAAGTAAACACACGTAGAGCCACCACGCAGGTGTCCCTCTCAGATAACGTGTGGAGTGTAATCGTGTACGTAAGAGCACCACAGGGTGCCGTTTTGTCAAGTGTAATTGTAATAATAGTGTAATCAAAACTTCTACGTGTTCCGACGCCTCATTGGCAGTCATGTACCGCCGAGTAGACCTCGCGCCCAATGTAATGAACCAGTGTAAATCGTGAACAATAAAACGTCCACCCCGCACCTCCCGTGCGCGACGTGCGACCCGTAGAACAACCAGAACAGTGTATGTAAATTAACCTAAACAACCCAACTTAATCAGGAAACAAATTCCATCACCGCCGACGGTTCTAGCGGGCCACGCTGGGGCAACGAACCCACGACCATCACACGGTTAGACCCTGAGCTAGCCTGGCGCCCTCCCGGAACAGAAATCCCTAAGAAAGCCAGCCACCCCGCTAGGACCTGCGCCCGACCTCGAACACGAGACCGCGGCGGACCGCAGATCCTTAATGCACATTTCGCATAATTTTATTACATTTCTAGTGTAATTTGGAAAGAAATCACTGTGTGACATATTATTTTTTTTCTGCAGTATTATATGGAATGAGGCATTAAAAACTTATCCTTTACAGGCTATGTACATTAAGGAATAGAACCTAAAGAAAATAATAATGTTTGGACGTTTAGTTTCTTCACAATTACGAGATTATTTTATCGCGGCATACTGCTTCCTTGGCCAGGCAATACTAGCTATATCTTAATCCTCCAAGTGACGTCAGATGCCTTCAGCCAATGAATGCACATTGAACATTAATGACCTACCTTATATATTCTAAATACCTTGTCGAGTGTCTAGATGGAGTGCTTCCCGTATTCTGTGGAGTGGAGTGACTAGGGATGCAACATCGCTCTTAAAAACATCGATGTTCAAACGAAAAAAGCATCGATGTCAAAAAACATCGTTCTGACAACCGATACATCGATGTTTTAACCGATGTTTTTAAATATCAGGAAAAACATGCCAAAATGAATTAAACTATAGTATGTAGCCAAAAACCATAACTACTACAGATTCCTGACCACAATATCCACAACCTAATTACAATCGAGTCTCGTGCAGAACAAAAACATGTATTAAAAGCAAATTCTGCTACCAAAAACTTAAAAATCCGCATGAACTACTTGACCAGCTCTCAGTAAACTTCAAAGAGTTGTGGACAAATTTAAATGACTACAACTTCACAACATTAGCAGAAGTGAAGGTAAACATTAAAGGGCATGTCCATAATGTAAATGTATGTAAAGCTGGCCGTCTGTTCGGGGTTTATGTGTGTCAGTGAGGCGGGATGATAAGCGCGACGCTCGCTGGTGCTTCTAGCGCAGTGTCTCCTCTGGACTGGCGCGCAGTCTTCTCGTCGTGCACAGGATAACTGAGAGAACTGAGCGGTGACCGTGACATTATATGGCCGAGAAATGAAGATAAATGTGTACTGCACTGCCCTTAAGTGGTTTCAAGATTCTGTATCGGTTGTTTTATCCCTAATAATTACTCCGAAAACACGCCTTTTAGCCATTTTCACTCTACTAAAAACACATTTTAAAAACTTAATCCGAATTCAAAAGTACCTTTCGGCATTCAGCGAACACTTAAATGCTTTTTGTAAACAGACCCCACTCCGATATCTTGAGTAGTTTTCAAATCACGTTGGTTTTCCTGAAGCTCTGCTCACCATGTGTGCCCCCGGGCAGACTGCAGCCTTAAGACACAGGCTTACTTAAAATAAAATTACCCTAGTTTTTTATGTTTTTAGTTATCATTTCATGAATATATTGTAAATAGTACACATCATGAGAGATCTATTTATCCAAAAACCATTGCAATACGACATTTAGTTTTCAAGAAACTTTCTCTTTAATTTTCGATACTTATAAAACTTACATTTTTAAGTATAAATAAATGTAGGTAAATGCTAAACCATTTTTGTTGGTATCCATATCATTTTTTCCCAGTATTTTAAGAAGTCCAAAATCATTTAAAAAATAACTGTTTTTCTACACAATTTATTTTTAATTAAAAAAATAGGGAAAAAGCATGTAGTGTATGTGCAGGTTTAAAATATAACATTAATTTTATCGATAGAGCTAGCGAGACCGTATCAGTACCAGTGGCGTAGCCAGGATTTGTGTATGGGGGGTGTTAAGAAGCATGGCCCCCCCCCCCCCCCCCCCGTATTAAAGCGGGTGGTCCGGGGGTCCTCCCTCGGGAAAATTAGGATTTTAAGGTGTAAAATAGTGCTATTTTAGCAGTTTTCGGTTCTTAAATTTAAATATTGTAATGGTAAAATTTTTATTAATTTTAATATGAAATTTGTTTGAGTGATGAATAATAAATAAATTAAAGATTTGATGCTAAGGGGGGGGGGGGGGTTGAACCCCTACCCCCCCCCCTGGCTACGCCCCTGATGAGTACCAATCATTAGCTTGTATTTACAACAAGCTATGAAATTGTCCATAAAGTCTCGCTGCTTTTTCCCTATATTTTTCAAAATTTTAAAGAAAATTCTTATGTAAACAAATTTTTTTAACGGTATTCATTTTTTCCAAATGATTTTACACATCTTAAAGTACTGGGAAAAATTTATACTGAAATCAACTAAATAGTTCAGTTTTTACAACATTTATGATACCTACCTACTTAAAAATGTATAGAAAGTATAGACAGTTAAAAAAATTGTATCTTAAAAACTAAATGTCGTATCGTAATGTTTTTTTTATATATTCAATAAATATTCATGAAATTATAGCCAAAATATTATAAAAAACTAAGGCAATTTTAATGATGAACGATGTTGATGTTTTTGGACTTTTTCGTCGATGCATCGGCGATGTATCGCTCTTCAAAACATCGATGCTAACATCGATGTTTCATGAACGATACATCGATGTTTTCAAAACATCGATGTATCGTTTGCATCCCTAGGAGTGACGGCTGGCTCGGATGTATGTGACGGATCATTGAGTTTGAGGACACTTCGTATTGGCAAGTTTCGAGTGCGCGGTTTGTTTAGTTTGGGTCTTGGAACGTGCTTTAAAATGATGAGAGAAAGTAAGAAAAGGCACCCGAAAAGTATAAAATTGCCGGATTCTGTTGAGGTGTTTCGTAATTTGAAGAATGCCAAACGATTTGCAATTGATATAGGTAAATGTGCGGAAGCCGTACACAATATTTTTTGCTATTATCTAATATGATTTATTTTTAATGGTTAATTTGTTGCATGTAGATAATACTAAAAAAAGAAAAAAAACCTTAATTTGAAATGTTAATATAACGTAATTATCATTACCTGTAATGTAAGTCAATATGTGATTTTTGCCTATTTGTATTTTAGGTACCTTTAAGATAGTACGAGAGGGGCGTAACCTAAAATAGTTTTTTTTTTAGATCTTGATTCTGTGGGATGGTTTTGTAATATTTCAAGCAGTTTCAGGTAAATCACAGTACATTAAAAATACCTTAAAGTATGTGGGCAGCTGTTGAGGTAAGTTAGAGTTAGAATAATGTAAAATTGTGTTGATGGTTTGTTAGATTTGGTTCAGGCTCGGGACATAATCTTCATAATATCAAAACGCAGATAGTTAAATCGCTAAGCTTTTACACAATTACAAAACCACCACGGCAGCCTGGCTACATTTGCAATTGCATACAAACAACTTATAAATAGCATAATTGCACATTTACAGCTACAGCACATAAGTCTAAGCTACATTCGCACACACCAATTCAGTTTGAATCATTCCAACATATATTATTTTCAGAAGCAGTTTTTACCTTAATCAATTTAATATAGCCATTTTTTTTTTTTTTTTTTTTTTTTTAGCAATTCAAAATAATTGGTTGTTGAAATGCACTTATCAAAACAAGTTAGTTATTGTATGTTGCTGACATAATGTATGCTGATTAGCTGTATACAGAAATCTGCGAACAGCGCAGAGAGAAGTTAGAAAACTTTATGTGCACTGTGTACGTGCAGTTTTACTGTACACTGTAAAATGTAGCTGCTGCTATCTGTTTTCGTACATTCTACTTCCGAGCATATGTGCTTTACACGTGCTGGTGTGAATGTAGCCCAGCCCAGCCTATAAACTTAACCCCATTCTTTTGTTTATTATAGTAATTTTATTCTTATACAAGTTAATGCTGCTGTAGTTGGTTGTGTATAATCATAATCATAATTATATA